>NC_062191.1:4179615-4199615 GCF_912470025.1 Vespa velutina
ATTTCTTAACGGCCGTTGTCGAATCAAATTGACCGTACTAATGACAGACCAAAGTTTACAAGGAAACCACGAGAAATCGTACTTTTTGCATGATTACAAAGACGTCTACCGACTTATTTACGATGCGATATTTCTATTCTAGGAATATTTCATCGATTACGAACGACAATGACATTAGCTTAAGCTTTTGTATCGATTCTTCTTTTTTTTTTCTTACCTCTCTTTTTCTCATTTTTTTTTTCTTTTTTTTCTTTAACTGAATCAACCAATGTCCAACACGAGGAAACAATTATCAATCCCCTCTCCTTACTTTTCCTATTCGACGACATCGATGTTCGAACGATTAGTCCGACAAATTCGTACAAGCCAACAGAGTTTCGTAGTCGTTTATTGGCGCAGTGTATTTTCTAGTGTCTCTGTGCTGGTTACTTTATCATTGTGACATGAAGTTTATATTATTTTAACATTACAAACAAACAAAATAATGTCTATTTATCATCATAACATATCACTTAATTTTAAGGTAAGTTTTAAATTTGTTATACGATTATCAAAGAATATTTTCCTTTTCATCTTTTTACATTCATATTAATCTAATAAAATTATAATCTATACATTTGTTATAACACATTAACATGAAGCTCTCGAGTCCGATTCGAAGGATAGAAAATAACGAGCACTTTGTAGACACCAATTGAGACGTTGACAAGCGTAACGCACCATTACAATACGGTCCTTAACTTTTCCAACGATGAATCGAGAGTACCGTTGAGCTCCCGCGTTTCGAGCACGTTGCATATGAAAGAGAACGAAGAAGGGAGAAGAGAGAAGGATAGTATGCGCGTGCGCACGTCATTAGCATACGCGAGCGAGAGGAGATTACCCCACACGGTAGGAGTAGAGGTATAAAACGGTGCCGACTACACGTGTAAACTTTGTCCTCGTAGAGGATTCACGCGAGGAAACGCAGTGAATTCATGAGAAGGCAACATCTGTTTGCATGCGATGCTCGATCTTCGAGACTCGCTTTGAATTCGTGGGGCCATCGTTATCGCTTCGGCAAAATTGTGCCGCGAAATCCGTTTTCAGCACGAAAAGCGTGCCTTAACGTGCTTATACAAAATCCAAATCGCACATTGTTCGTGTAATACATAGTTTCAACATAGAAAGTAAATTATTATTATTATTATTATTATTATTATTATTATTATTATTATTATTAATAAAGCTTTTTGAATATAAGTTATATCAATTATCGTAATATCTCCGTCCTGTTTTATTCTAATTCTCAGAGTATTAATATGACCAAATCCATTCGTTAACAATGAATTCGATTAAGAATGAATTAAACGAATGACATGATATCGATTCTGAGGAAACCTATATCTGCCATTGAAAGTCGGGAATGATAAAAGCTTCCTTACCGAGTAAAATGGGCAAAAAGTAAAATGATCCTGGGGATCGAACTCCATGGGGTTAGCAACGACAGATCGAGGGATCGATCGGCGCATTCTCGACGAATTCTCGAACGCGGTTGTTGTTCGCCGGTACAATTAGCGCGCCGTAAATCACGAGGATAACGAGACGCGGCGCCCCGAAGGCGTCACACGCCGGTCTTGCGCGCGCGAAAGTAAAGGCGGAGGAGGTGAAAGAGGGGAGGATATGCGGAGGAGTTCCGTTCGCCAACTCTCGGCGACGTCTCTCCAACAACTTCCAACTTCTTAGGGTAGACGACGTCGCTTCGCTCTTAGATCTCCTTCTTCGTATTCTTCTTCTTCCTTCTCTTCTTCTTTTGCACTTATCTCCCCTCTTCTCTCTCTCTCTCTTTCTCTCTCTCTCTCTCTCTCTCAAGTTTCTCCTCTTAAAGAACATTCACCCTTCGCTTTACTCTTCTCCGTCCGTTCGCAGTCGCTTCTTCGAAGCGCACCAAAACGTGGGCCAGAAAACCTCGTGTCCCATTCATCTTATAACGTTCCGTTCGAAAATAACTCGAATTTAAGAAGCTCGAAAACAATACGGACGAGTTTCCCCATTGCGTAATGGATCCATGCTAACTTCCACCACCGTTATACTATATACCAGTACTCGAGGGATTAAGATACGACCATAGCCAAAACCTTTCCGCGAATATTCAACTATCTTTGGATTTACAGTAAATTTTATTTCCGACATTTAAAGGGACAATCTTGCCTTCATTCAAATTTATTCCATTTACCTAGACTTTCTTACTAGATAAATGTCTTGTTTCTTTAAACAACTCGATACTTAGAATTATTATACGATTTATCTACCATCCCACCGAGATTATCGTTTCGAAGTCCGAATACAATTCGAGGAAGGACGTTTAATCTTAGAAGATTTTCGAGACTCTATACGCATTTATGAGAAACTCATTTAATCATCGCCGATATATATCGACGACGTCAAAAGACGCAATCTCCGTCTTTCCGACGCGTTCATTACGCATGCAAATATATATAAGATACGTATATATATATATATATATATATATATATATATATATCTTCTTCAACACTTCTCGCTGCTTGAAGCGTACGTATCAATATGATGAAAGTAACAACGATTATCGTTTAACAACGAGGTTCGTTCATTAATCATGTGCTTATACAAAGTTGCCGACAGACAACACTTCGATAATTCAGAGGCGTACAAATTATAGGGAATTCGCGATACCCGACTTATCTCCGTCTTTCTGTCTCTATCTTTTTCTTTTTCTCTCCTCCCTCTCTTTCTTTCTCTCTCTCTCTCTCTCTCTCTCTCTCTCTTTCTCTCTCTATTTCTTTCATTCTCTTTCTTGTATTTTCGTGAACTCATTCAAAGCAAATTTATATTGAGAAACATCTGTCTGATTATATTCGACAATGTATCATTCGAATAAAATTCTATGTTATGTCTGTTGCGTGCATTTTTCTTTCTTACGTTATCCCATTAAAAAAAAAATGGATATAAAAATAATCCATCAAATATGCGAAATCTTTAAAAAATTTTCTCTACGATCGTTCGAAAAAAAGAAAAAACAGAAATAACCTTTTTTCTAATTTATTTATTTATTTATTTACTTTTTTTTTTTTTTTGATTTTTTTTCTCCTTAAAAGAAATAAAGTATTTAAAAATGTCAAATAATTCTTCAAATATATTTAGTAAGAAGTTATAGAAGAAATATTTTTGGATGTTACTTTTTGACTCGTCATACAGGCAAATTCATATTGGCTTGGCGATTAGGCAAGAAATACGTAAAGATAGACAAGTGTATAATTTTGTGGATGACTCAAGCGCAATTTAACATTTCTGTCAAACGATAGAGAAACCTTGGAATTCTTTTAAACGCGTACGGGGTGTCTCGAATTTCCTTCGTAGTTTACATCGATAAATTATCGAATATGTTGACTTCCGCTACCTCTATGGTTTCACTTTTGTATCCGACAGAGTGGTGCACCCTCTCTTCCGTCGGTGCTACTTCCTTAGGCCCTTCCGTCGGCGCTGCTGATTTATCGCAATGGAAAATACGAGAAATAACAAGGGAACGCGGGACCGCGTTATACGCTTCGCCCGTTCCCGAAATAAAAATGCGCTTTGGAACCACAGACGCTCGACTCGTTCAACGAAATTTTCTGCGGTCGAAAGAATTTTACCGAGGAACGTGACTTCTACGTTCTATGGAACAACGAGGGAAAAAAAAAAAAAAAAAAAAAAAAAAAAAGAAAAAAAAGAAAAAAAAAAGAGAAGTTCTCAGCGACTGAATCTGTCATTTCTTTCCCCCTTTCTGATATACAATCCCTACGTTCGTATCTACTTTAGAAATATATAAAGTATACTTATCTAACAAAAACCTATACACACACATACACATACACGCACATATATATATATATACACACTTACAGGTAGTACGTTCTCTTTCTTGTAAGATAATACTTTTTAACATGACCAAAGAAAAATGAAAAAAAAAAAGAAAAAAAAAATGAAAAGAAATAGTGACGAAACAAATGAAGAATGACGTAGCACCATGTATCTTCGTTCCCGTCGAGTCGGGAAGATTCAACGAGAGGTAAAGAAGTACGGATGGCAGAGTTTCCTAGGTAGCTCTCTAACATCGACTTACGCTCTAACGTTATATTTCATCGATCTGGTAGTACCGCGTAGAAAGCCAAATAAGAGAAGGAAGGAAAGAAGAAAGGAAGGAAGGAAGGAAGGAAGGAAGGAAGGAAGGAAGGAAGGAAGGAAGGAAGGTAGGAAGGAAGGAAGGAAAGAAGAAAGAAAGGAAGGAAAGCGGAAAGAGAGGGACGATCAAGCCTGTTAACAAGATCGCACCGTAGATAGGACATAAATCTGCCTGCGTCAGGACCTATTTGCTATTACAGAGTTTTCGAAACGAAATGAGGGAAGAGAGAGAGAGAGAGGTGGTTAGGGTGAAAGAGAGGGGAGAGACACCTTGCGGTGACGTTCCTCCGCAAGCGGGATCTCCGCGTTCTCCTCCTCGTTGTCCTTTGTGTCCCCACATCGTTCGGACGGGAAATCGGGGAAAGTTTGTGCAAGAACGTACGGGCCATTGTCGTGGCGAAGGACCGAAAAAAGAAAGTTAAAAGCTCGTGAGAGCATTGTTGGTTGCGTCACCGGCAGGCTATCCCCCTTCCGCTTTCTCGACGAGCCATGGAGGCCTCGTGTATAATATCAAAATTTATGGCCGCGCTCGGCTCAGCTCGGCTCGGGGCCTTACGCACGCTTTACACTTCTCTTTCAGCTTCTACCGTCTTCGTCTTTGCCCTTTCTCTCTCTCTCTCTCTCTCTCTCTCTCTCTCTATTTTCTTCTTTCTTTTCCTTCCCAACTAACTATCTCCGCTCGCCATCCTCTTCCGCCTTATCTTTCTTCTCTTTTGTATGACAGGATGAAAACGCTTCCGCGTCTCTCTCGATGAAACACGTACGAGAACTTATCGATGAAATTCCATGGAAAGTTAATTCAAATTTATGAAGCTAACGCTCGTATATGAGCGACTTTCTAGATTTTCTATTTAGACAAACAAATTATTGGAAAAGTATGAATCTGTTTTAGAACGTAACGAAAAAGGAAAAAAAATCGATGAGAGAGAGAAAGAGAGAGAGAGAGAGAGAGAGAGAGAGAGAGTTTCCCTTTCGTAACACAATGTTAGCTCGAATCGAAGTTCTTGTTCGTCTTCGGAGAACAGAATCGAAGGAAAGAGCAAAAAGATGAGGACAAGCGAATACATAGAAAAAGAAGAAGAAGAAGAAGAAGAAGAAAAAGGAGAGAGAAAGGACATGAATAGTTGGCTCAGGATTTCTTATCTGACCCAAGAAGGTTCTTTTCATTATGCAACAACGATTTCAGACAGATAGACGAGAGAGTACGGGTAGGTATATTAATATCCAGAGGCATGAGAACCCGCACACATGCGGGGCGGTTTGCGTGCCTGCGTGGTAATCAGTATAATGATCAGCGGTCGAATTGACGTATCGCTAAGATAATATATATGACGGCACATGGCGGCAGATGCGTTCCACGGTGTGACGTGGTCTAACGCATCATTGATAGTCCACCCTCCTCCGCACCCTCCTCTATCTCGTCACTCGTTCTCTCTCTCTCTCTCTCTCTCTCTCTCTCTCTCTCTCTGTCTCTCTCTGTCTCTCTCTTTCTCTCTCTGTCTGTCTGTCTCTCTCTTTCATTTCACTTCTCCCCTCGAACGTCAATGCCATCCTCCATCAAATTTTCCTATCGCCCCCTCCCTCCTTCTCCAGTGTTCGTTTCCTGCCGACCAACCCTCCCCCTTCCTTCCTCTCCCTTCTCCCTCTAACCATTTCGAACGTTCCACCGGCCCTTCTGTCGCAAACGGAAGGGATGCGACGCAACGGGACCCCCTCGAACGACCAACCAGCATCCTTCTCCTTCCTTCGGGCTAAGGATTCTACCACCACCGTCGCCGCGCCCAACCGTGACTCGACAGAAAGTGACATTTGCGACAAAAAAAACAGCATGGCGTAGAAACTCATTTCGTTTGTACAATTACGATTATTCGACGTAGTTCGAACCCTCGTTCTTCGGCCCTTCGGTGTGAATTTTTTGTGAAGTAAATTCTCTCTCCCTCTCTCTCTCTCTCTCTCTCTCTCTCTCTCTCTCTCTCTCTCTCTTCCTCTCGAAGGGTTATCTTTCCCTCTTTCTCTTTATTTCAGTGTTTTTTTTTCAAAGATTCTGTAAACGTCAGTGAAAATCGATCGACCACATGGGCGCGAAAAAAAAATAGGTTCTATTTCTTCCTTTTCTTTTTTTTTCTTTCTTTCTTTTTTCGTTGACATTTATATAAACGCGTTAAAAGTTCTATGAAATTTTAAAGAATACTGCGAAATCGTAGAGAAAATCATTTAAGTTAGTTAGCTATAGATTATCTAAAGGATTTATCGACGATACTTTACAAACTGAGCACCGCATCATCCGCGATAAATTTCATAAGTGTTAGAACGAGCGCAAATCACGTTGCTTGGCACTCGAAGGATTAAACCGGTTTATTTATTACGCGTCCGATGTTCGTTTCTACGATTCGACGTCTTGGACGTACGTATGTAGAATCAGAGTGTACGATGTTGCAACGGCAATAGGTTGATTTCTTGACGTAGGAAAGAAGCGATTCGTACTCGTAGTTGTCGATGCATCGAACGATTGGCTCTTACATAGTACCGGCAGGGAGATTTAATTTGTGTGCCGGTTTCGCCTGGCTTTCCTCGCTTCTCAGGTCAAATGGGCAATTTGCTCAAAGAATTCTGGGTCGACGATTTAGGTTGCTTTTACGTTCTACGATGGTGTCGAGTAAAATGTGAGTGCCTTTCTTCGTACCGAACGTGATGAGTCAGATATCACGTATACATTTTTTTTGCCGTATGATTTCTCCCATAACATTCACTTTAATTCCAATTAAAATAATCGTCCATGCAAATGAGGGATTTAAAAATAAAAGAAAATAAATCCGTTTATGGAAAATATGTTGAATACGGTCGGATAAGATATATTTCAAATGACAAGTTCGAATCCTAATAAGATAAGATCTTAACCACGAAATAAAATGATGGAAATGATACAAAAGTTTCACCGAAGGACCAAAGATTTTTTTCCAATAAATATTTCTTCGCGTATTACGTTCCGGGGAGTCAAAAGTAGCCGTCGGCATTCGATTGGCACGTCGATGAAATTTGTTGTTGTCGCGTCGAACGAAAAACGAGATTGTGACGCGTTGTCGGACGCCACGAAGGAAACGTTCAAACGAGTTCGGCTTCGACGCCGGTGGTGGAGACTCGAAGAATGGTTGAAAAGAGAACAAGAATGGAACGGAGTCGACGCAAGAAGAACGGTGTATCGCGTTTAACGTTGGAATTTGCGTTTTTGCATCGGGCCGCACGATGCCACTTCGGAATCTACCGCGAAACAATTACAATTAAGAGCGGTTAGCGAATTACCGAACGTTTCAGGCACGCGGCCCCAACATACTTATATTCCACGCTTCGTGAGCCGACCGATTTCAGTTTTCCGGGAACGCGTAATTTCTCATAATTAATCGCTGACACCAAGTCGACCTGCCCTCGGCTAAAGGAAACGCGAAACGCGACGCTCCTTAACTTAAACGGAATCACGATAATTCTAAATTTAGCCTCGTGTAGTTAAGGACTGTTAAAGCAAATATTTTAATCCTGTTTCCTATGTCCGTCCATTTCGTTAGAATTTTAATTAAATGCTTTGCGGTTCAACGTTTCTTTCTTTTTTTTTTCCTTTTTCTTTTTCTGGGTTTGTTACTAAGGAAAAAAAAAAAAAAAAAAAAAAAAGAAAAAAAAAAGGAAAAGAAAAATATACATAATTATCAGTCACGACGACGACAAAACTTTTTTTCTTTTTCTCCATGAAACAATCTACCTCGAACTTAATTATACGAATAAGAATATAAAATTTGTAAACGTGAGAGGTGTCCAATAAGTTCAATGTACAAAGGTTAACCCGATAAGAGCAACGATTGGCCCTGAAAAAAATTTTACAGATAAATCGGATAGTTGTGTCGGTTATCGCGTGGACGTTTCATCGACGGCCGCGAGGCTTTCGATGAATAAGCGGAAAACGGCTAACGAATTTTGGCTGGGGCCATTGATCCGGCGTAGTAGTCGGATAGATGCTCGTAATGTGACATTCGAAGCGTGTCGCGCGTCCTGCTTCGGCGTTAATTTAAACGTCACGTTATCTCTCATATATCGTTCGTTTTATCATAACGCTTTCTCTCTCTCTCTCTCTCTCTTTCTCTCTTTCTCTTTCCCGTACTCTCATATCCTCGTTTTGGAATCATCGTTCACGCATTCGCTCTCCTTCGCGACGAAATGAGAGAAATAGAGAGAAAGAGAGAAAGAGCTCGCATTCGTATTCGAATATTTCTCGACGATAAATTATTCCTGCGGACGAGCTACTGTATACGAAAGAGAAAGAAGAGAGAGAGAGAGAGAGAGAGAGAGAGAGAGATATCACAGTCCGTCTTAGTTCATTCTCCAAAGCAAGCCGCTGAGTACATATTTTCTTCGCTTATTTACTACCCCTGGACTCTAGCGGGAAAATATGGTTCCCGGTGTCGGTCCTTTGATCCGACCGCATTATTTTTGTTCTTTTCTTTTTTTTTTCTTTTTCTTTCGAGGCGCTCGATCTTTCGACGAACAAGTTTATCTAAAATTCTAGGAGCATGAGTTTTGAATTTGGCTGGAACTGTTAGAACCAACGAGAATAAATATAATATACTTTTCTAGATCATCGAAAAAATATGACTTCGTCATCCTGTATAGTCTAGTCACTTCTCACTCATCGGAACTAGGAGAAGTTGTTCAGAAAACAAGCAAAATTGGACTACGTCCAACGATGTTCTGATTTTATCAACGAAATCTCATGTCGAGAGGGAAAAGAGATTGGATCGAGTAAGAGAAGAAAAAGCGGAAGAATAAGAAGAAGAAGAAGAAGAAGAAGAAGAGGAGTAGGAAGAGGAGAAGAAGGAGAAGGAAGAAGTGTGTGTTGTGTTTCGGAGGTTCGCTCACCTCGGTGGCTCACCTCCGTCGCTTCTTTTTCCGGCGTCTCCGTCGTCTCGGTCGCCTCCCGGTCCCGGTTTGCGTCCCCCTTTGTAAGGGGGTAGGACCTCTCCCCTGTGGTTTCAGGGCCGTTGCTGATGCGGCTGCTAAGCCGATCTCGGCTTCCCCCTCCGGGTGACGTTCCTTTTCGCGTCCCTGCACCGGGGGCCCTGTCTTCGGCCCGGAGCTGGGCCCCGTCGTGGTTGATACTTCCTCGAGAGTTCTCGGCTCACCAACACCACTACCACCACCACCACCACCGCCGCAGCCGCCTCCTCCTCCTCTTCCTCTGCTTCTTCCGTTTGCTCCGACCTCGGACCAGCGCCGAGAAAGATAACAACTAGGACCGGAACGTCCGCCACGCGATCACCGACACTCCTCGTCGTTAACGATGACAAAGACAACACCATCGACCGAGTACCTGTCCTCCTAGCTGCCTCTCTTTCCTCTACCTGGTAGCAACGCGTCCAAACAAGTCCATTCACCATATCACCCTTCTTCTTCCCTTATCACTCACCACCGGCTTTCTCTTTCGCACGAATACTTTCTTTCGAAATTTAATGAGACACTCTTGACACCATCGGATACCCGTCGGTATTGTAAATGATATTCGCAATTATTTCTGCCGAGCGTTGCCAATGAATAATAATAAAAAATAAGCGAGCTGTTAACCTACGGAGTCATGCGAACGAACGGTCAATTTGTTCCTTGGTTCGTCTCGAATCGATTTACTCTCTTCTTCTCGTAAAGACACGTAACACTCTCTTCTTTTTGGTCCTTCCTTCCTTCCTTCGTTTCTTCCTTCTTTCCTTCCTTCGTTCCTTCCAAGTGAAATCAGGCACTATCGATACGTCTACTCTTGGACGTACTCGTACTCCTCTCGAGATCCATTAACCGAGAGACTCGCTCCTCCTCGAAGAGTCCTGCCTTTCGCGATGGCCGATAGTCGTCCTGCGAGTCTCGTTGCACCTTCGTTCTCTCGTTAGACGAACGATCGGCATTGGTTCCCCTCGAGCAAAGAAATTCAACGGACTTGTTCCCTGCCGATTTTTGATTTTCTCATCTTCTTCGTTTATATCTAAGACATACCGCGAACAGGGTATCCAAGATCCAAATGTGATATCGTTCGTCACCGATCGCTCAACGTTATCCTTATCATCGTCCTCGTTAAAAAACACGATCACTTTCTTTCTCGTCGCGTACGCGTCGACAGCCAGCGTCGGGACGCCGGCAGTTCCGTCGATTCCCATGAAACGCCGCGGAGCTTACCGCGGAGCTTACGATACACAGCACGTTAGTATGCCTTTAACGAGAGATGCGACCACTCTGATCCGCGAATTCCGAGCGACGACTCGATTTCTCGCAGCCTCCGACGGCGGGAGCCAGAGCGCCGCGACGCGAGGCGCCCTGTGCACATGCGTTGAGTTACGTCTTCTCCCCTCTCTCCCTCTTTATCCCCCAACGACTCTCCCTCCACCTCGACGCCCCCGTAATATTCGCTATGCTACTGCTGCTGCTGCTGCTGCTGCTTCTCTTCGTGTCGATGCTCTCTCTCTCTCTCTCTTTCTCTTTCTCTTTATCTCTCTTTCTCTCTCTCTCTCTCTCTCTCTTTCTCTGTCCTCTCTTTCAACCCTGGAGAACAGCAAGAAGAGAAGGGCTGGACTGTCACGCCGTTCCTTTGTACGTCAACAAAGGTACGAAGGCGTTCGGTGAACACAGCTCGTTATACATATGTATGTATATCGACCAGATATTCGTACGCGCGAAGCCTTTATTCTTTCTCTTTGCTCCTAGTTTTAGATAATCTATTTCTTTAGGATGACTTTTAATTGGATCGTCTAAAAAAAAAAAAGAAAAAAAAAAGAAAATCTCTACCTCGTTAGAGCGTGATTTATCGTTTGTGGGAAAGTTTCTAACGATGCGTTTCATTTTCGTTTTGCCATTTCATTATTTCATTGAACAAATTATTGCTATTCCTTCAACGTTTTCAACAACGTTACACAATCGTATTAGATAGATTTGTCAGACGTCATAGTGTTATTTTTTTTTTTTTTTTTTTTTTAGAAATTTAGATGACAGCGAACACAAATTAATGGACTATGTTGGTGAGTTTTTAAAATAGAGAGAAAGAGAGAAAGAGAGAGAAAGAGAGAGAGAGAGAGAGAGAAAAGAAAAAAGAAAGACAAAAAAGAAATCGAGCTCGCCTAAGAGATGATCGCGAATTCACGCAATCTCGTATTTTCAGTGAAAGCCTACTCGAGCCCCGCGAAGTTGAGATACGCGAATCGAATTGAATGCCGAGCTTTCGAACCTTGAAAGAACGTGCTTGGCCTACGAGCGCCGAAGACCGACAGGAAAATTGCAGAAAATCCCGAGTGCGTCCACGCGTAGAGAACTGCTGACGGATTCGGCCGTCAATCTTTCGGCAGCTATCGTAAACCTATCAACTGACACTCCACATCAGACTCTCTCTCTTTCTTTCTCTCTCTTTCTCTCTCTCTCTCTCTCTCTCTCTCTCTCTGCCTCTAAAATGGGTTCTTCATCTTCTTCTCTCTTCGTCAGAACTCTCTCACGCGCAAGTACTGGTACTTTTATACACTCCTATGTCGGCTGCTCTCGATGCGAATAGACCACGATATATATCTAACTCTAACGTGAAGCTAGGCAGGAAATAACATAAATAGTTCAGAAGATCTAACAGTGTGCAATGCATGTTCGTTCGTGTCCCTTCTTTTCTTTCTTTTTTTTTTTGTGTTCTACATTATGATGATGTTTTTTTCTTTTTTGTTTTTTTTCTTTCTTTTTTTTTTTTTTTTTTTTTTTTTTTTTTTATTATTATCAGATTATTTGGATTGCTCCAAAGTGAAAAATTTATAGTGACAGGATCAGATCGTTTCGTCTTGATAAAATATCAATGCATGGTTAGAAATTGTTGAAACGTAAAAGCAAATAAAGAAAGATGTCTAATGCCGATCGGCCATTGAAAGTAACGAGATATATCCGGGCGAGTCGTGCCATCGTAGAACGATGTGTTGAGAACGAAAATGGTGCGAGCCAACTGATTCTTCTTTTACGAAGCATTCACGTGTCTCAATCTATTCTTATTTTCAATTTCGAATGATTCAACAAATTTCTTTTTTATTACCATAATATTTATTTTTTCTTGCTTTCTCGAATTGATGAAATTTCAAAATAATCATCTAAGTTGTATCATAAATTATATCTTTATTGATTTTAATTATTCAAACAAAACCTGTTCGTTTACACGTACATTCATCAATTATTAAAATGAGGCTAATGACAAAATTCAAATTCTTCAATTATCTGACACCATGAACGTTCTTAACGATACTTTTATGAGATTCGACAAACAAGAAAATCCACAAACTCACCGGGTGGCAGAAGGAACGTTGATTTCACGAAGGTAGAAGGCGTTGTATAAATTTCAAAAGGTTCTTACCTGTAACAATAAAAAGTTAATTCGATCAATTAGATGCATCAAGAATCTAACGTGGTTACGAGATGAAATTAATTAAAAGACTTCGCGGTAGATATAGAAAATCCGTAAGCGGAACGTTTAAAGAGCCGTTCTACATTAACAATATTAATTTTCTTTTATCGGTGAAATCACGGTAAATATCTCTTAGTGTATTAACGTATATAAGTAAAGCGGCATATATTGCGTCAACTTATTATGATCCGTGTTACTTCTGTGAAACGACGGAAAATTATCCGCGCTCTTCCGACCGCTAATTGCTCGTTGGTCGCGTGGTTGAGCGCAGTAAAAAGCGTTCCCCACAAATTGCGTGCTAAAACGAAGGATATTTGGCGTTATACCTACAAATTATCATTCACGTTACCACGGAAATGAAATGTAAGTTTTCTTTTTTTTTTCTTCTTCTTCTTTATCTTCTTTTCGAAAGAAGGAAAAAAATCAAGATAGAAAGAAACACGGGAAGAAAATTCAATCGGACGATCTTACGATATAAGGAACACGATCATTTTCAGATTGACAATGAATAAAAAGTGTGAAACGAAAATTCGATTAATGAATATGTTCGATTGTGAATTCGATCGTGCAAGATAAGATATATAGGAGTTCCTTGAAAACGGTAAATTTTCTAGAGCTCGACTGGCGTAATCGTTGTGCAGATTACGAGAAATTAACGGGTATCTAAGTTCGTAGGGTGCAGAGTCTAGGTAGCTTCGGGAGATCACTATGCTGACTAACAGAGAGCTGGCGGAAGTCCGCAGTGGCGGTTGAAAGAAAGAGAAGAGAAAACAGGCGAACGTTTGTGTGTATGAGAAAGAGTGAGGAGGAAGTGCCGCTGGAAGAGGGAGTGGAGTATAGTTAGAGAGTGAGAGGGAGAAAGAGAAAGAAAGAGATAGATAGAGAGAGAGAGAGAGAGAGAGAGAGAGAGAGAGAGAGAGAGAAAGCATCGGCCAACAAGCAGCGGCCGTGAAACAATGCAGAAGCCGCCAGCCGTGTAATTGGACTCCCCGGGACCTGGTACACTCTTTAAGAAGAGAAACGCAACCCGTTTTCTTATTTACTAATCGAGACCTAATTCCTCCGGCGTTATTATAAATCACGAGCTTCACGTTGCCCATCGTCGGCTAGCAGCTACCGAGCAACGACTTCTTTCTTCATCGATTTATGTCCCCAACAGATTTGAGTCTTTCCTCTCATACATTGTTTTTCTTCGTATTCGACTAATCGAAAAATTTTAATCGTCGGACATATTACACTAGCCTATTTTGTTCGAGAACAAAATAGATAAAGGAATTCGTTTTATCATTTTTTCTTTCTATTCACCAAGTTCAAAGGAAAGGATCGGAAGGTAAAAGTATCTCTCGTTTCTGCGTACGAACAAGAGGAATCGTATGGAAGGTCCATCAGGATTCTTCGACGTGGACGTGACAAGAGGACATCGTTGGAATATACTGTTAAGGGAAAACGCTCGAAGGTTTCGATCTTCTTCGAAGTGCAGAAGTGGTTGTGGGCTCTATTACGCGTTATTGCCTATAAACGGTTGATCTCGCGGAACGACCGCCATGCGTCTTTGCCACCGACGTCTCTTCTCTCTTTTGCGGAAAAGTAAATCCACATAAGTATTTACGTTCGTAGTACGGTAATTACACGATAGTCTTTCAGTATTAACTCTTAGAAATTCGATTTAAATATTTTATGATATATATATATATATATACATATAATAGACATTATCTCCAATCTACAATTATATTAAATATCAAAATAATCGTGATAAGACATAACGTTATATTTTTATTTCTTTTTTTTTCTTTTTTCTTTTTTCTTTTTTTTTTTTTTTCATTAGAATATTCGTCGAAAAGATTGTTACCTTCACCTCCTTTTTCGAGACACAAAGAAATCTGGAATGAGTCGAACGACTATGCAACGAAACGAAGGATTCTCTATCGAATCGATCGAAAAGAGAAAGAAGAAGAAGAACAAGAAGAAGAAAAAGAAGAAAAAAAAGAAGAAAAAAGAAGAAAGAAGACGAAGACGAAGAGGAAGAAGAAGGAGCGATGGCCGTTGGGCGTCATTAGGAAAGAGGAGAGGGCGCAGCACGCGGATATCACGCGCTCCATCAACGAACTGGGTCACGCAGTCCTGATGGAACGAGCGGCGTTGCTACACTGGGCACACGAGTGGTGTTGAACATTCGCAAGGCGACCGTCTAAATGTATATCTACGATCGTGAGAGGCGACCGGCTGGCTCTGCCCTCCGCATATAAGACTAACAGAGAAAAAGATATATATATATATATATATATATATATATATATATATATACATATATATACAGAAAGAGAGAGTGAGAGAGAGAGAGAGAGAGAGAGGGAAGGGTTCCCTCCGATTGTCAGAGGAGGCCGACTAGCACGTGTAGGAGAGTCGAACGAGCGCGAGGACATTGGCGGTGCCAGTCCGTGCTCTTTGTGATCGGGACGAGACTGGACGAATCAGCGATCAACGGACTGTTTCGCGCTCTCTATCGGGTTCCTCTCTTCGAGCTTTTGCCTGCTCTGCTTGGTGCTTCTCTTACTCTACTTTAGCAAGCTAGAAACAGCTGTCGAGTAGATAGCTACTACATGCCTGCCTATCTTCTTCCTTCATCCTCCTTCTCCTCCGGCAAACCAATTTCAGACGAAACGATCCCACTTCCCTTACTCTTCTTTGTCTTTCTTATTTGCTCTCTTTTTATTTCTTTTTTCTTTCTCCTTTTTTCTTTTTTCTTTCTTCTTTTTCTTGTTTTTTTTTTTTTTTTTTTTTTTTTTTTTTTTTTTTCAACGCCTTTCATCAACGAAACATCGCGTGCGTAACAGTTATCAAGTGCATCGATAATAATATTTCTTTTTCTGTTCGATTTTTTTATTTTCTTATTTACGTTTATCCATGTAATATCTATTCATATGGATTTTTCCGTCTCTCTTTTTTTTTACTCTCATAGATCTTACGAAAAAAAAAAAAGGAAAAGAAAAAGACGAAAAAAAGGAAGAAAAAAAAGTTTCATTTAGATTTTATCTAACTTGAGAATATAATTATTCACTTATCGATCATATTTATTGACAGTAATGATTGATTGACATCGTTTCTTTTTATTCTCTATTGTTTAACATATCCAACGTCATTGCTCTATTGATTAATAGATATGAAATAAATTAAATGATTTTCTAATTGATCCAACTTGAGATTTAATAACCGACTAAGTATCGAGAAGTTTTACGAATGCTTTTTTTCTACGATAAAGTCAGAAGTATTGTTGTTACGACCGTCGCATATATGTATATATATATATATATATATATATGGTTGACGTTAGAAATGGAAAGAAAGAGAGAAAGAGAGAGAGGGAGAGAGAGGGAGAGAGAGAAATACGTAACGAACCAAGGCCACATGAGTCCGTAAATCCTTACTAGCGCGATCAAGCGTAACTTTCATCCGCAAAATGCGCGACTCTGAAATGCGGAACGTGAAAGTTAAGAACCGTAGTAGATGCCGAGAGAGAGAGAGAGAGAGAGAGAGAGAGAGAGAGAAGGAAAGAAAAAATTAAAAAGAATAGAAAGAAAATGTGGACGCGAAAAGTTTATGTGTCCTTCGTTCCGGTGAACAGTCAAGAGTGCATAAATAGTTAACGGTTAACGGTTAAACGATAACATTGAACTCCTCTAGATATATTTTATGAAGTCTAATGAATTCATGGTAATATTCATTTTTCACCGATTACAAATTATGACTTCGAATTATTTCAAAAAGATAATTACTGTTTGGCAACATAATCAGATATGATTAAAACGATCATTCAGAAATTATTAAATAATTGAAACAATTTCGTATATCGCAATAATAGGATAAAATATTCTTACATCGTTGTCGTTTCGATTAACTAAAAAACAAAAAAAGAAAAAAAGAAAAAAAGAAAAAAAAAAACAAAAATAAACAGTCCTTTAAAGTTTTCAATTTTTCTCATTGACGAGAAACGAGTCGCGAACGACGACATAAAAGTGGTTAAGCTTTCTCGGTATAATAAAAGAAAAAGAAGATTAAGACGAGAAAACGTACATTAGTTTTGGGGAGTTTCTTCGGTCACGTTGGTTACTCGGTGAGAAAATGTCGAGGTTGGAAAAACGAGGGGCTCCGACGTTAGCTCTCCCGTTGGTCCTGCTACCGTCGGAGGAGACGCAAGAGACGTAGGACGAGAACAGAAAGAGAGAAAGAGAGAAAGAGAGAGAGAGAGAGAGAGAGAGGGAGAGAGAGAGAGAGACAAATAGAAGGAGACGGTGAAACCCACTAAATCAATACTCTGCCATCGCTTCAACTCCGAGCTCATCCCCTCGTACCCCTTGCCACCCTCTTTCACCCTCTCGCACTCTCTCTCTCTATCTCTCTCGTCTCCTGTTCACTTCCCTCTCACCTCCTCGTCGTCCATCTCCTCCTCCTCCTTCTCCTCGTCCTTCTCCTTCTCTTCTTCCTCCGGTCGTCTCGTCGGTTCCATCCGAAGCGAAGCATGCCACCCTTCGTTCCACCCCCGTCACGCTCTCGAGGCGAAACTTCTCTGGCTTCGCTTCCACCGTCGGCTACTCCCGCAGAGAGTACTCCCCTACTACTACTACTATTACTATTACTACTACTACTACAACGAACCTCTTCGAGTCTCGTACATTTGAGGAAAGTAGGAGGACTCTGGCTTCTCTACCATCTAGCACACGGCTCCTGAGACGTCGACGATGCACAGGAAATGCGATTCGCCTTAGTACACCGCTCCTCTTCTCTTCTTCTATATGTCTATCTTTCTCTCTTACACGTTCTTTTTCTATCTATCTTCCTTCCTCGTTTCACTTCCATCAACGGAGTTCACGCTTCTACTTTTATCGTGAAAAGCCTAAGAAGACACGTCGTCACCCCTCTTCCTCTTCAATTTTTTTTTTCTTTTCGTTTTTCTTTTTTCTTTTCCATGGCTTTTTCTTTTCCTTTTTTTTTTCTTTTCTTTTTTTATTTTCACTGCTTCTCTTCAAATATTTCTCCTTGCGCGAGAACTCATCTAAGAGTAGTTTCATCACTGAAAATCTAAAATCGTTCATCGCGTTCTTTTTCGAACGGCAACGGTAAAGATTTTGAAGTTTCTTAAATATCATATTAATTGTATGAAAGTCGTGTAAATTTGTAAAATATTTTTCTCGTTCTACGAAAATAAGTAATTGTTTAAATTCTTTTTCATATGACAAATATAACATATTTTCCGGTAATAACTATTCGGAGTTATCAGTTTTAATTATGCCAAGTGTTACGATCATCTGACGTTTAGGTCGAAAATAAAGTAATGGCTTGTATTTATAATTGTATTGCAAAGCCGCACCCAGGAAAAGATAATCCGGTCGTCAACACTGATAAACTCAACTTCGAGGAATGTGCTTATGGAAAACAGTTCGTGCTTCTAAAGAAATATTGAATTAAATACGTATTTTATATATACATATATATATATATATATATATATATATATATATGTGTATATAATACGTAGGCATTAATAATTCAAACATGAGCTCAAGCGTTGTTATCTTATTATCATCGATCAATCTTATGTATATATGTATGTATCTACATTGATAGCGTAATATGTTTTTATAATATTACGTACAGCATAACTTCGTAAAAAATAATCAAGTTAGAATCTCGCTGATGGACTCAATGAAACGGCTCATTGGTGATAATATTATCGGAATATAAAATGTTGTTATAAGAAAGTAGAATTTAAGAATGCTTATCGGTCGAATGTTTAACCATTAAGACGAGAGTTAAGCGGACTGGAACAAGCAACCGGTTCAGGAATTGTGTCAAGTTCAGACCATGAAAAATGCGATCGACTCTTGTATATGTTAGTAAAGAGAGGCAATGTCACGTATTTCTTATGCATACGGAAAACGCGTACGTCAAGCATCCACAAAAAAAAAACGACAAATAATCAAATCGTCCCTGTATACGCACCTACGTAAAATATAAGAGAAAAAGCGAAAAATTGTAAAAATTTTGCCATATTTACTTGTGACGTTTTGGCAGCCATAAATTCGGGGGTTTAAATAAAGTACACCGTTTCGTGTAAACAAAATACACCGTTGTTTTTTACGATTATCGATCGAAAACGTAATCCGTTTTCGATCGAACCACTATAACCATTCGATCGGAAAATATGTATAAAGTTGAACGAAAAATCTGATGATTTAACGTTTGTATTTCGTTGAAAGATAGAAGTCAAGGTTGTCTTACGACGAAGTTTCATTCCTCGACTACAAACATTTACTTTATAACCGATGAGAAATACGAGACGGTTTGTACAGGTGAATCGAACTATGGAGCTTAAGAAGTCTATGTATGCGTTTATATATGTGAATATGAAGTAAAGCGCGACCGCGCGTTAACCGCTTCACTTCGATACATTAAAAGTTATAGGATATACGATAGGATAAATCAAGAAATGGAAATAATATAGTATATAAATGTAGTTTATAGTTTAATTCAAATAAATGTGAACATTTTACAAAAATCAATAATTTTATAAATATTATGAAATGCCAAAAAAAAAAAAAGGAACAAGGAAGAAAGAAAAAAAATTACAAGCTTCGAAAGACGTAAAAAAGGAGAAAGAAGAAGAAAAAAGAAAAAATTAGAATGATCAAAAATGTACAAGAATTGAAAGTAAGATTTGTATAATCCAATTATTCATTGGCCAATAGAAACGTTCTAACGTTTATTCCCATGACTATTACATAAATCAGAACCGAATCACACGGTATTAAACAATGAAATCATTTCGCGCGAGAACTCTCTCATTCGAACCTTACTCTCATTCTTTTTCCTTTTATCTACGAAGACTAGACGAATAGAAAGGAAAAATAGGAATAAAAATAAAGGAAAACAAAGACGAAGACGAAGACGAAGACGAAGACGAAGATGAAGACGAAGAAGAAGAAGAAGATGAAGACGAAGAGAAAGAAGAAGAATGGCGCAAAGATAAGGGCAAGAAGCAATCAATTGAATGTTTTCATTTTGAAGCACGAGTCGCGATCAAGAAGAAGGAACGAAGGAAGGGTAGAAAAGGGTAAATTGGAATTCCGCGACGCGAGCTACACTTCGCTTTGGCAAAGGGGTGGTTGTGGGAGGCTAGGGAGCCGATGGAGCACGGTGGAAACTGAGAACGAAAGAGAGAAAGAGAAGAGAAGACAAGAGAAGAGAGAGAGAGAGAGAGAGAGAGAGAGAGAGAGAGAGAGAGAGAGAGAAAGACGGGAGAAAACGGATAGGAACGGAGAGTGGAAAGGAGAGGTGCGCCCAAGGAATATTTACTGCCATCTTCTCTACCACTTAC
>NC_062191.1:4204615-4224615 GCF_912470025.1 Vespa velutina
CATAGTACGTATGTACGTATGTAAACCGCGGTCGAAGTCAAAACGACCATGGGGTGAGCAAATTTGCATATCGTTTGTTATTCAAATACTGCAACTCACTCTTCTGATTTCCAATGAGGGAAACAACGTAGGGCTATCGTAGTCGGGTGATGACGTATCAGCTTAATAAATTGTCTCATACCTTGGATGAGTTGTCCTATAAAATTTTTATTATACGATATAATATAGAACTTTAACCGATATTACAAAAAAAAAAAAAAAGAAAAAAAAAAAAGAAAAAACGAAATCATATCCTTTTACGTGTGTTCAATCTAATTTCTTAAATTTTCTATAACTTAAGTATTGAGTTATTTTGTGTGTGTGTGTGTTTTGTATCTATCTTTGTCTCTTTTTTTCTTTTTTTTCTTTTTTGGCGAAAAAATAAACGTGATTTGTATTATCAAATCATTATCTCATTGTTAGGTAGGTTAACGGGTGTGAACGAAACGAAAGATATGGGAGCGTAAATGATCGATATAAAGAAAGAAAAATGAGAAGAAGGGTCTTTAGGTAGAGCGTATCGAAGGCAGTGGTATCGGGTTAAGGGTTGGTGGTCAGTGCGTCGATACTTAAGTGGAGCATCTTAAGTGGATCTATAAATTTCCCGGCGAAGTCCAAAGATCGAGCCTATATTTACTCTATTATGCAGGGCCCGGTTTTTACAAGCCGTTTACGTTTAACGGCAAATAATCGTTTAGATGCCGCGCCATGATACGGGCCATAAATCTTGGAGCACGTTCATGCCGAGTTCGAGAGCAGTGTTAAGTCCAGAAGAGAGAGAGAGAGAAAGAGAGAGAGAGAGAGAGAGAGAGAGAGAGAGAAAGAGTAAGAGTGCGATGCAAGAGGGGAAACAAGCGCGCAGGTCAGTACCGCCTTTGACTCTACGCGGGGGACTGAAGGTGGCAGCACGAAAACAGCTGCTACGCGGGACACCCCCAAATAAAACGAGCTCCGCCATCTGACGAGTTTTCCCGTAACATTTCCGGCTATTCAATTCCCTTGAATTTCGATAGATGGCCGTTTCTACGTTGGCGGGAAAACTCTTGAAAATATTCGATCGATCTAACACTTTCAATTTTCCCGCCTTTATCTTCACAAGTGGATACCTTACTTACCAGTTAAAAAGTTATTCATTTTCCAATTACCATCTGACAGAGATAATCAATAACTTTACTGATGTATACCGCGACAAAACTTGTTTTATAATTTTCATAAAATTCCGATGAAAATCACTTGAAAAATTTAAACTATACATCTCTATTTTCTTATGCTAATAGAATGTTCTCATAATCAGAACGTCAACAGTGATTAAGCGTAATTGTTAATTAGTATTCGAGTGATGCACGTATAAGAAATTTCACGGTAGTGTCTACCGCATACCATCACGCAGGTTCTATCCTACTCTTGATTCTAATAATAGAGTTTGGCACCTTGCTGCTTCGAACTCGAAAGACCACCCAAACGACAAAGAACGGAAGAAGAAAAAGAAGAAGAAGAAGAGGAGGAGGAGGAGGAGGAGGAAGAAGAAGAGAGTAAAAAATCAGTGATGCGCGCGTTAGACTTTACGAGCGACTTTGCCGGTGGCAATTCGATCGGTATTACAAAGGGAGACAACTAACGTATGTACTTACAAATGTATGTATGTACATAAACGTAACAGAGAAACACAGTAGGTCGATCCAAGTGATTGATAAGCATTGCCACGCGCCGCTCACGCGGACAAATACTATCGCGGAAAGGACGACGGGACCGCCCGCGGTGATCCCCGCCACATGACGTATGTACGTGCATATACATACACAAATGCCGCGCCTCTCTTCTCCGCAATCTTTTATCTTCATTCAGGAATTAACTAAATCTTTTTTCTTTACTTGTTTTTTTTTTTCAACGTCCACTTGAACGGAACAAAAGCTTGCAGGATTTAGAAACTTATCTCGATTATTTAACAGAGACGAATGACGAAGAATGTTGATTCTCCATCTTGAATATATTCATAGGAAAGAAAAAATATATATAGCGACGTTTTCAAAAATATTTGTTAAAAAAAAATATGCGAAAGTATCTGTGTGTTTTATTAAGATTAAGAAATAATAAAGAAAAAAAAAAAAAAAAAAGAAAGAAAAAAAGAAAAAAAAATAAGAAAAAATAAAAAGAAAAAAAATTCCCTCCAAATGTTCCGTACTCTTTTATCGAATGATATTAACCGTGTTAATTATTCCGTCAAAGATCGCTTGATACTATGTTTCAAAAATGCTCCCTTAAGTATGATACATTGCAAGAATATGATGTATGGCGAGGGATAGGTCGATAGATAAAACAACAACAACAAAAAAAAAAAAAAAAAGAAAAAAAAAAGAAAAGGAAAGAATAAAGAGAAGGAAAAGAATAAAGAAAAAAGAGAAAAAAAGAAAAGTTGGCATTTCGATCGAGACGTCGATGATTATCGAGACGGAACCGGAGTTACGAGCTTTTCCTCTGATATCGGCAACAAGTTTTCTCTTGCTTATAAGTATACAGACTAGCCAGAACCAACGAAGAATGAACGCTTTCGGCAACACCAGTGTTTAAGATCGGTTGACTATAAAATGAGATGATAAATGATTGGCCGAGGCATAGTAAGCGAGTTCGATCTGACAGGTAGTAATACGGAGCTCGGAGGCTGTAACTCATGCTTCGCTTCGATGCCAAGGAAAATTGTGACGTGACAACGAAAAAGTATCTCGATAGAATGTCTACTATCTTTCTTCTCTCTCTCTTTCTCTCTCTCTCTCTCTCTCTCTTTTTCTTTTTCTCTCCCTTTCTGTATCTCTTTTTCATTAGAAAAGAGGAAACCAATTAGTCCGCATAACTATTTCTACGAACAGGTCGCAATAAGAAAAGAGGTATTTAATCGTGAACCAACGCAAACGTATACCTACAAAGTTCAATTCTTACTTCAATTTTCTCACGCACCATGAACCCTCGGCCGCAATTATTACCTTGCCCGTTACTGGGGCCGACTAAAAAAGAAATACCGATTCACCGTTTTCATACGACATGGTACAAAGTTTCGAGAATAAGTGGTTCCCTAATTAATGGGCGTAACGTGAAAGCTAAGTACTTACTACATCGTTTCGACGGTCTCACGAGTATGCCATGTTTTACGCGACTAAGTGAAATACAACGTGATCTGATTTTTGTCCATTCTCATGACCTTTGGATTTTCTATTATTTATTTCTGCGAAGAGAATTCCATTATGCCGATGACGTCAAATTTCTTTCTGACGTAATCCTACTTATACCTTAAGCAAGGTCTACGATACTGCGACAATTATAATAACGATTGTTTCCCCGTAAAAAGTTATGTCAGGTAAAACAAGGACAGGGTGTTTTTTCTTTTCAACGCAGTACCATGTAAATATCTAGTTTTACATTTACATCAGCGCAATATCAAATACTACGTCACAATTTTTTATTATTTGAGAATTTACTTCCCAAGGTGCATACACAATGGCCATTAAACATCACGAAATAACTGAAAAGGAACGTGATGGCGGTATGAAAGTTACCACGTCGAACGATTAAGCGTTTATTAAAAAAAAAAAAAAAAAGAAAAAAAACATTCTATCCTTGGAGAATTAGATGCAGATTTTTCTACGCCAGAACACCAAGTATATGTGTATATATATACATATATATATATATATATATATATATATATATATATATATATCTACTAGCGAAATATTTTGATGAATAGCAGGCAAATTTCTTCTAATCCGTGACAGGGAGTAGAGTCTAACGCAAAGGGAAAACGTAGGAGGTGGCAAGAGTGGGTGGGGGATGGAGGGAGCAGAGGGTGTTGTAGGAGGGGGCGGGAATTCAACCGGTTCTCCCGTTGCGGTTCGAATCTCTTTGCTTTGTACATGTGTGTATATGTGTATGTATGTGTTCGTAAGTTTGTTCGTTCGTGTGGCACGCAGTTCGCGCAATCGTACTGCGAAGCCGATCAGCAAGGAGATAAACGTGACACCGATGTAGCTCTTGCTCTCTTGCCACGGTCTCTCCTAACATCGAGTAAGGCAAAGTACAAAAACTACTCCTTGGAGGTTCCGCGCGGCGCATCGTTCTTAGATTCGCATCTTTGCTGCGCCATGGAAGGCGCCTTATCTACCGCAGAAAATCAAAATGTCGCGCCTCGAGAAGCAGAACTTCCGTAACTCTTGCTATTTTACATAACGCGCGATTATGGTATTACTCTCGCATCTAAAAACCGACTTATTATTCTCTCTCTCTCTCTCTCTCTCTCTCTCTTTCTCTCTCTCTCTCTCTCTCTCTTTCTTTCTCTCTTTCTTCCTTTCTTTCTCTCTTTCTTCCTTTCTTTCTCTTTTTCCTTAAGTAATTTTTTTGAAAGAAAGATAAAGGAAAAAGAAAAAAAAAAGTCTTCCTTTCGCATTTATGTTTGCAGTATTTTGATGAAGTCATTGGATTAAATCTTATCTAAGTTCTAAATAACGAGAGGGAGGGGGCGAAGGAAGAGAAATGCATCAATTAATTATTAATTTATCTAACGATATCTTTCAATTTTCATATGTACGTATTAAAGCACTTATCTTAGCTCGAAATCTATCGTTATTTTTCTCTTTTTCTGTTTTCTTATTTTTTTTTTTTTTTTTTTTTTTTTTTTTCTTTCGTACGCATTAATAAATGCTCGAATTGTATAAAATTTGATTGAAATTAAAACTACGCGATCTTTCTATATATGCTTTTGTCAAATTAAAGATTACCTATGGAAGTTATTTTTAATTTAATTAATATGAAAAGAATTTTCGAGTATCACGTAACGGCACGAAAATTTCATTAAATAAACGAAAGAGGCATATGCTCGACGATGTTAATCTGTGCCTTTCGTTAAAAAATATAATACAAGAACGCGATAAAAATAAATATTTTTCTTTATCTCGGCGTGGCATCTATAAGATTTCACGAAAAACGAAACGTTCCGCGGGTCGGGAGTGTTTGGATTCTCGCGGAAGAGGGGAAAAGGTACATTGCTCGATGATAAATCTCGGACGATTTCCATTTATCCGCGGCGAGACTAAGTCTCCGGTGGGATGGCAAAAAGTAAAAGGCTGTCTCTAAAACGTGGAAATTATTTCCACCGGCTTCACGAATACTAGATTCGCATCTACGAGCTCGGTCTCTTTCTCCCTCTCTCTCTCTCTCTCTCTCTCTCTCTCTCTTTTTCTTTCTCTTTCTCTGCTTCTCTCTTTCTTTCTCACTAACTCACTCACTCTCTCAGTGCACGGTACCGAGACTATCTCAAATCTAGCTGCCTAGCTGAGAATACCTGTCGGTATTCCTCTCCCCTCTACGTGAAGGAGGAGGGCTAACCCATAGGAGTCACCTTTTCGACATCGTGCAGTTAACATTGCCGTGGATGGAACGAATGAAAATAAAGGAAAACGAAAAAGATATATATATATATATATATATATATATATATAATATGATACCAATATCTATACTGAGTTTATCTAGTTCTTAGAAAAATAATTATAGATTAGAACGAATGAATTCGTCTAAATCATAATACCAATGTATGATTAATTATTGGGAATGATAATTTTATTTCTAAAAAAATAATAAAATAAAAAGTTAGGAGATAATGATCGAAACTGAACTTCTAGCCTACGTTTGGATATATATATATATGGAGGAAAAAAAAGTAAAAAGAGAGAGAGAGAGAGAGAGAAAGAAAGTGAAGGAAAAAAGAAACATGCAAGACATATGACTTATGTGAACATTTTACTTAATAATCCCGTTAGACTCGCTTCGGCTATTTCTTTAAGACTCTTACCCTCTCGCGATAGATAATGGCGGTATCGAAAGTTGGGACTAGAATCTTGGCCCGAGGGCGTAAAGGCCCGTCTGAAAGGCGGCCTCATCATCCGTCAACTGTCATACATTCGACCAATCCCACAAGCCAGAACCGTGTTCACGTCGAGCCACCCACGAGTTCCCGAGAGCGACATCCCTTCCTCCATCTTTCAACCCGGTCCTACAAATTTTTCTTTAACTTATAAAATCTTTGCAAATTTTTATATTGCATATATATATATATATATTTATATTTTTTTTTACATTGAAAATAATTATATGAAAGAAAAATGTTAAACGTACTTATCTAATTTTGTAAAAAAAAAATTTATCTTCGCACTTATCAACGTTAGGACCAAAGAACGAAGAAATGAAACAAAAGGTACAATCAAAGGAAATATCAGATTTGTTTCCGCATTCGTATCAATTAGACTCGATTAAAGTCGTTAAACATATGTTGGAAGGTACGAAAGGATCGAGAAAACACGATCGATAGCCCATAGTAGTACGTCGGGTGGATGTTGCTGGAAGTTGAAGAGAAAAAAAAAGTGGTATTTCGGTCCGGCACGTTCGGAATGCCCGTTGCTTGATTTACCGGCAACGGTCTGAGAGAATCTGCCGGACGGGAACGAATTTAAGCAGGAAAAACCATCGAGAAACAAGCAGCGCGTTCTTTTGGACGCGTACCTTTCAAGGAAGGGAGGAGAGGAGGGTTGTTCCTTTATCCTCATGAAATTCCCGCGATCTATTTCGAGAGATAAGTATTCTCGACGTTCGGCAAAAGCCTGAGGAAACGGGATCTCCTCAGCGACGCCTTCGACCTTTTGCTTCGTTTGCCGGCCCTCGACGGGACGCAAGAACAAATTGCAATGAGTTCCTTCGAGGACTTGAATGCCGACCCGCCGTCGATATCTCGCATCTAATGCAATTTACAATTGTCAAGCACGCCGGGACGGATCTCGATCGGTCGAAAATTGCACGTTCCAAACTTTTGTATATCTATATGATTCATACAGAGATACGCGTTATTAATAAATTACTTTGATGTCGACTTAAAAAAGAAGAAAAAAAAAGAAAAAGAAAAAAGCGCTCTTTTCTCTTTTCTTTCTACTCACATAAATTACATAAAAATATGAAGTTGACATTTATTTTCTTTTTTCTCTCTCTTATTTTTTTTTTCTTCTTTTTTTCACTTTCTTGCCGCCCAATTTAATTATATAACATTAAGTATATAATATATTTTAATCGATATTGTTAACAAGTCATTTTAATTATAAATTCCGAGGAATAATATTTCTTTTTTTTTACTCATTTTTAAAGATTCTGTCGATAAAACGAAAGTATAAAACGTTAATAGAAATCATGTCGAATGAAATGCAAGATAGGATAACGATAAGGAATACTTTGCGCGCTATTCGTGTCACGCAGGTAGACGCATGTCGGCAAATTTATGTTATACATATATATATATATATGAAAGAGACCAGGGTGCTTTGAAATCTGATCAATGCGTAACATTGTGTACCTAGTTTTTCTGTATATTAATTTTACGATTCTCGAAAACGATCGAACTCAATCTAAAATGTACTTCTATCGATTTAATGGTAATTAATTCAATCGATTAAAAAGTATGATAAATTTGCATATATTTGTATATCTTTGCATATTTATATATACGTGTATATACATATATATTCTTTTTTTTTTTCTTAAAATTTTTCCTTAAGAAAAAAAAAAAAAAAAAAAAAAAAGAAGAACTCGACGAATTGATTCGATTTTTTTTTAACTATTTATACCTATTTAGAATTACCACTATTTCTATTTAAAAATTCTCATTCGCTATTTCATCATCATCCTTATATAATTACTTCGAAACGAAAGGATTGAAATCCACTCACCATAAACCGAAAGTATCCTCGACGCGTATAGGCCGTGGCATAACTTTTCATGAGGAAAATGTCAGAAAGTATCGACTAATCGCGCACTATAATAACTATGTACCTATATATATATATATGTGTGTGTGTGTGTGTGTATATATATATATATATATATCACGATGCATGGAATCGAAAAAAAAAAAAAAGATAAGAAAGAGTAGCGAATCCTTTAGGATGGAATATCGATACCGAGTCGACATTCGTTTTTCACGATTATTTTCTCAAAATTAATGAGATATTAATTAATAAAAAAAAAGGACGAACGAAGGATGAGGAAAATTTTAAGGTACGTCGCGAGTTATATACGGACATTTGAAAATAATTTTCTCTTAATCGAGGATAGAGAAAAGAAAAAAAGTCGCGTTTACGGATACGATGACAAATATATTTTTTATTCGGATAAACAACGGATTTTCTTTGAAACCTCGACGGCGATCGGTCGCGAAGTAAGGTAACGGATCGAGACGCGCGGAAACACTGGCAGGATTATGAAGTGCGATGTTGATACGATGGCAGGCAGCGCCGGTGAAAGAGGAAGGAGGAAGGAAGGCAAGCTAGCAAGCGCGAGGGCGCGCGAGAGAGCTCGCCATGCCCATATGCCCATATGCCTGTACCCTGCTCTCTGTGTGCCTTCGAAGAGCGCGGGAGAGTGCGAGTTCTTCTCCTCCCTCGTCTACCTACCCTCTCTTTCTTTCTTTCTCTCTATCTCTCATATTCTCTCTCATATTCTGTCTCTCTCTCTCTCTCTCTCTCTCTCTCTCTCTGTCTCTCTGTCTCTCTCTCTCTCTCTCTCTCTCTCTTTCTCTCTCTCTCTATATACCACCTTCTCCTCCTCCTGTCTAACCATATACACGAGCTAGACTCGCCTCCGCTGCGAGCGCACCCACGCGATCGAAACGAGCCGCGAAGAGTACTCCGTCATCGATGAACCGACCTTTCTACTTTTTTTCTTTACTTTTTCTTTTCTTTTTTTCTTTTTTAATTTTTTTCTTGTTCTTTTTCTTTCTTTTCTTTTTCGTTTTTATTACTCCCTCCCTTTCTCCCTTTCTCGCTTATATGTTATTCTTACTTTTGTCTTCTTCTTTTTCTTTTTCTTGTTTTGCCTTTTTTTTTTCTTTCTTTCTTTCTTTCTTTCTTTCTTTCTTTCTTCTCCTTTTTTCTTTCTTTTCAGAGAAATTATATATCTACGAGATAATAGAGTTTGTAGATTTTCTCCCAGAGATTTTTACGGATTTTCTTTCCTTTCTCTTTTCTTTACTTTTTTCTATTTTTCTTTTTTTTTTTTTTGTTTCGTTTTGTTTTGTTTTGTTCTGTTTTTTTTTGGCTTTTTTTTTCTTCTCAATCATTCCGCAATAAAAAAAAGATTATTAATGAAAATTCAATATCGCGATATCGAAAATCGAAATCGTAAAAATTTCCTACGTAAGTAATAGCTACGAAAAAGGTTGAGAATCACCGTCCGTAGAAGGTTCGAAAGGGAGGGGAATTTTCTGCGGGTGCTATTATAGTTTGTTGGCCGATTCTAGGTTCGTTTCGGGGGCTGATGTGGGATGGGGTAGGGTGAGGAAGGGGGGGGGGGAGGGCGAACGTTCGAAAGCATCGCGAGCCATATATCCGTAATTACGTCAGTAGCGGGGAAAAGCTTTTAACGTGCCGCCCCGTGACCGTCGACGGGCGAATCAAAGTGAAGAGAGAACACGTATGTTTATCTCTCTTTCTCTTTCTACCTGTGTAAGTGTATAGTGTCCGTCGTTCGCGCGCGCGCACCATCCGAGAGGGAAGCCGAACTTAATACCTGGAACCTGGACGTAACATAATGTATTGCCGGGAGAGTTACAATGCCAACGTACACTCCATCGGGAGTGTATTACAACTACGGACTACGAGGAATTTCTAGTTGAAAAACTAGAACATATATATGCCATGTTACATACATGGAATATATCGTAAATAGTTGAAAACTATATACTATACGACGAGACTAGTGATCATATTTTTATCGATATCATAATACATAGTTAGATATCTAAGTAAGTACTTGTCTTATAAACGTCATTGATTATTATTCCCCGTTATTCACTTGTTACCTATAATCAAGATAGCGGAAGGTCATCGAAAAATTATTATCGTTATGATCGTCGTGCATTGATTGAACGAAAAAAAAAAAAAAAAAACGATTTTCTCCCGTTAATGCGTAAGATTTCATTTCAACGTTTCAATCTTGATCGCAAAACACTTGTTTGATTATAATGGAGAACCACCATTATCCATTATTCCTATTTGATTATTTGTGAATTTATCTTTATCCGTACGCTTGTCTCTTCCTATTTGATCTTCTACCGTTGCGAAGAAATGATAAATCGATAAATGATACCGCTTTTATATTGTATTACCATTTCGCGTGATCGTCTTACAACGTGAGTAAAGTATTTAACCGGAGAACACGGCGCCAACCCCGAAGGCATGCGAATACGATTAAATCGTCGTGGAAGTCAACGCTCACGCCTAACAAATCATCCGGCGTTGTCTTCGGAGGTGCAGCGCTATTTGTTGCAAATTAATTATTGCGCTGCGCTCCAAGTATTTCATCGCGACACCCTGGCGAACTTAAGTTATGCGCAAACGTAACGACGTTGTAAATCATACTAACAATGGTACCACCTTATATGTGGGTAGAAGATGTAACGCATCGATACATCGACGATGAATACTTTTGTACGATCTTTGCGCGTAAGCATTGAGAACGCGAGAAGAAGAAGAAGCTGATATAACTCGACAACACTTCGATTTCGATATTTTTCATCTTATTATATTGTTAAGATAAAAATAAATAAATTCAAGGAGAATGATCGATTTGCTAATAATTCTTTTCACCTCTCTCTATATTTAGTTTCATTTATCATAATCGATAGATCTATCCGTTAATATATGTATAATGTATATACATATATGATATCTAACTTTAAGTGATATCTTAACTCCGATAAAATCAATTTCAATGTAAAAATATTTACTGAATCGATAATTTAATGTATCAAATCGATTTTATGGATTTCCATCGACGTTTCTTCTCGACTACTACTACTACTACTATTACTACTATTACTACTACTACTATTACTACCACTAATCCTGCGTTCTCACTCACTTTTTGTTCCCCTCGCAACGATAGCCACATTCATGTGAAATCGTAGTTGGTAGTAGCAATTACGAATCGCGTGATTTGTGGCCGTAACTCGGCACGACGGCGGCGTCGTGACGCTCCCAACTTACCGGTGGCGAGGTTCTAGGTGGTCGGCACCAACTTACCTACCTTAGCCTTCGTCATGTTGCTTTTTCTACGGAATAATATTACTTCGACCTACGATCTAACCGCTACCTGGAATCGTGTGTATCGTTGATAGATCGAGGATCATCGTCATCATATGCGATTAATGATGGTCTATCGGATCCTGACCTTGGTTGTTGCTAAAGCGACTTCAACTTCATAATCGTTTTGAGTTTCTCGAACGATCGAACTATTTTATATTTTCATATAAGTAATAAACGTTTATTAAACGAAAAAAAAAAAAAAGAAATTAAATGAATCGTAAATTGCAACCACATAAAGTTCTTATCTTTTATCATGTTGATCCCTCATATTGGATTTATACGATATTAACTTGTATAAAGAAAAAAGAAAAAGAAAAAAAAAAAGAAAGTAATTAGGAAAACAATCCATAAATATAATTAAGATTTTATTATGAGAAAAAAGAATTAATAGAAGAATTACAAAAGTTGTTAATTAAAGAAAATATCAAATTATGAAGTTAAGATAGAGAAACGTTCAAGTGTTCAGGTGAAAGGGGACGAAGCACGAACGGGATTTAGAAAGTCACATACGTGCACGACTACCGTCATTGACATTACCTCTCAATTTATTCGGCGAACTTGCTCGCTAATTGAAAAGCGAAAGAATTAATACGGCGAGGGCAAATGGTGGCAACTGGATCGCTCGCAATTTATAATGTCGCGTCGAGGAACAAACGTTGTTTAAGTATACCTACCATATTACGATATGAGAGAGGACATATTGTCATGATAAAAACAAAGTCGACAGACGGCGCTAAAGCTTTCTATCATTCGATCGTTCTATAAATTTCAGGTGCATGATGTTTCACGGATGTCACGAAAATACAATAAACGCGTTTCGAATGAACGATCAAAAGATACTACGTATTAACGTTTATACGATTTTCACCTGTCTTTGTTTAAATGTACATATATCTTCTCCAGTATGATATACAACATACATAATGTATACATACAATGCAATTCGATTAAAGATATAAATTTTATATATATATATATATATATATATATATATATATATATATATATTTCAATGAAAGATAAAAAGAAAAATAAAAAAGAAAACGGGATAACATTCAATTAAGATTTTTGATCTTAGATCGATATCTAATAAAGACTTTTATAAATTCCTAAATCAAAATGTAATACAACGTAATGGTAAATAATAACGAACGAATAACAATAGCATATATATGGTTAGAAATTCAAGAAATAGTAATCTCTCGTAAATTGCCAATAAAGAAAGAAAAAGAAATGTCTAACATATAAGCTATGAACGAAACTGTATTACGTGAAATTACTCTCATAAAAATGATAAGACGATAATAATAAGAGAAAAAAGAAAAGGGGGTAAAAGTCGAAGTGCGATTTGAAGAAACGATCGAGACTCGACGAGAAACGAACGAACGTACGGACGAACGCAAACCAACGAACTAGTGCCGAACGTGCAACAAATACGGACGATGATTATCGAAGTTGCTTTGAAGGGGGAGACAATAATTATAATGATTATATTGGACTCTTGGAAGGTAGGCGGTCACCGAAGAAATAAATAACAGGTTTCCTTGCTGCGTGCGCCGCTCAACATAGCAGCATAGGGCTGGTTCGATAGATGCGTATCTAAGTGTTCCGCGCGATAGAGACCGCCATCACGCCAGTGGCTCCCGCTTTCCGCAAATGTTTCTTATCAAAAGCGTCGGTGTGGCCACGCGTTGACTTTCTTTTTTCTTCTCTCATTTAACCAAAAATCAAGAATTCCATGATAAATAACTTATGATCTATAGAAGATTAGAATAGACAAATGTAAGCATTTGTAACCTCATTCTTTAAAATAACATTTTTAACGATAAACCCGTCGATAAAATATTATCGCATTTGCGATAATAATTTTACAAACGAGACACGAAATGACGTAAATGGAAATTATGTATTTACATATAAACAAAATAATAATAGTTGTAGATAAGTGTAAATACGTACATTGATTTGTAATGAGTTCATTTTAAAAAACTTTTAATCCAATTTTTACATCCCTTTTTTTTTATTTCTTTGTTATATGTTTCTTTTTTTGTTTTTTGTTTTTTTTATATTTTAGTAAAGTCCCTCAGATTTATATGTCTCGTTGAATATAATTATGACGAAATCAAACGTGTTAAATTTCGATATTTTTGAACGTAAGAAAAATTTTTCAAAATATTTTCTCTATCATTTAGATTCATCGAGTATTCATTAAATTAAGGAACGAAGGGATGATGATACTCTCTCTCTCTCTCTCTCTCTCTCCCCCTCTCTCGAAAAACGAAATGAAAATAGATTCGAGGAAAAAAATAATAAGAGGAAGAGGGTGAGTGGGTGCGTCGTCGTAGCGACGTGTAATTTCGCACGGATATTACACGCGAGCTGAATATTCAATTCTTTCTCTAACACGATCTCCGTGCGATAAGTTTTTACCACTTCGCGACCGGACGAACGATAGCGCTGCGACAACGACCATTTTTAATATCGAATGTATATTCATCGCCATTACTGGAGAACGCCTTGCCACGCCCGAACTTCCGTTCGAATAAAGAAATTTTTGCAATGAGAGAGGAAACAACGAAGGTGGCCATGCAAAATTGACCATGTATTTTCCGTATCGTGTTCAAGAAGATACAAGGACATGCTTAGAGGAAAGACTTTCCGATCGATCTTACGAATGGGAAGTAGATAGCCAGATTACGAGTCTCGCGGACGTCCTGTTCCAAAGGAAAAAGAAGTACAGGTGCCGGCAATGTGTCCCCTCTCCCCCCCCCCTCCCTCCACACCGTTTAAAGATATTACGTAGTGTTCGTCGAGACACCTAATTATACGATCGTCGTTTGTTCTTGAAACGGAGGATGCCATGGATCGACTCGATAGCTCTTTCTCTCTTTCTCGGTTTGAGATGGTAAAAGAGGAGTTTGCTTATTCTCTCTCTCTCTCTCTCTCTCTTTCTTTTTCTCAAAGGAGGCTACTCTCTATCTCTCTCTTTCTCTTTCGTTCTCCTTTGCTGAAGGAGTCCCTCTCCGTGTGCACGCGGGTGAAGATTGTCGCGCGATTAGTGCGGGGCCCGATGTCACGCATAAGATGCATTGCTCTCGTGCCACGGTCAGCGTCTTTACGTGTCTGTATACGTACGTGTCTCTATGTTTGTATACATAGGTATACATTACCTTCACCCTCTCGTAAAGAGAGATACACACACATACACACGTACGTTTAACTCCATATCCCAGACTGCTTGCTTATAGGGGAACACGTTTATATATATATACGGTAACGGCGTAAGTGCATAATCGTCGATCGCATCTGCTTGCACTTTGCGTCAACCCGCGGCACCTTGCAGAAACGAGACGCATCTAAGTATACCAGGACCAATCTCTTCGATACATCCCTCCGTATTGATAACGTTACGAATACGTTCAAAGTGATCATTCGAAATTTATTTTATTTCCGCATATTCTTACTTTTTTCTTTTCCTATTTATATTCTATATGGTTTTTTTTTTTTTCAATGATTTAATTCGAACAAATAAATAATAAATAAATATTCGTATGTCGTTAAATGATAAATGTTTTAACAATTAAGAGAGAAGAAAAAAACAAAAGAAAAAAAAGAAATAAAAAGGAAGAAAGAAAAAATGTTAAAAATTTTGTTATCATTCTATCTTCCAAAGTTTCCGAACGGTCGATTGTTGAAAAATTAATTTTTTTCCCTCCACACCCCCCCCCCCGCCTCCCCCCAAGACTCTTGCGATATTTCAACGAAGTAGAAACATTACACACCCAGTCCAAGAAGTTTTCGAGGAGAATTAAAGTTTTCCCTGTTCCCGAGAGCGAAACCGTCGATATTGCGTTTCAGTCTGCCCTCGTACAACCTGATACATCGATTCTACGACACGAACACGAGAATATATAGATTTTCTTCGAAGATACGCAGTGCAGTTCTCCGTAGGTGATTTTCTTCTATCGAGAATGCTGCAGGATGCATTTTCATGTATCGATTCTCAAATAGCTCCTGTCAGGTATTATGACTTATAACTGAGAGATAAGATCTTATCTAACGAAGGATCGAAATCATAATATTAATCGCAATAAGATCGCCTACCTGCCTACCTACCAGGATTTATTTTCGCGTTATATCTTTTTTCTGCAACATAAATATGTTATCATTTCTTTAATTCTCGATGAAATAAATCAAACGATATTTTTTTTGTTTTTCTTTCTTTTCTTCTTTTCGATTTTTTAAACAAACAAACCGTACAATTTAACGACGGAAAATGAATTGATGGATCATTGTTATATTCGATCGTGAAAACATTTTAATATGATTCAAGGTTTCAATTGAGGATTCTGTAAATGTTACGCGCACCTGTGATCTAACTTTTACTTGGAACTATTCAATATGGTGGCAAAGCAGGTGCACCACGTTGATATCAGAAACCTTTTGAGTTGTACTCAAAGGCGGCTACCCATTTGCACGACGAAACCCGACGGCGTTTACAATTGCTAGTCCCGATAGAGCTGCCATCGTATTGCCATACAAACGTCCTCGAGATTACATGTACCGACCTTTTATTCGTTGAACGCGATCGTTCTGCTATTCTCTACGATCGTTTTGCGAACAATGTAAACGAAATGACCATACGAAATGCCACTTTGAGCTTCTATCGCTTTGAAGATTACCGCGATATTACTGTCATTTCCATTCAACCTGCAATAAGAAACTCTTGGATTTTCCTTATCAAAAATATCATTTTCGTTAACTCAATTTAATTTCTATGATTTCTCATTCGATAGAAAATATTACGATTGAAAGATTTCGACGCGAGAACAAGAAACCTCGATGTGTTACATTCAAATATTAAACAAATAATATAAATTAATTTTTATTTTTCTCAACTCGTATAACGCGTAGAAATCTTTCCTGTGAAAATAATACGAATATATACAGACAAAATAGAAGAGAGAGAGAGAGAGAGAGAGAGAGAGAGAGATGTACCAAAAAAAAATTCTGTCTAACTCATGTGGAAGAAGTCGAGAGCGGTCCCAACGAATGATTCACCGTGGCTCATTACTCAAGCAGCTTTTTACTTTAATCACATTAATGAAGCATTTAATCTCACAGCGCGTTTTACAAGCCGACGGTGTGTGGCCCCTCTTGGTTCCATCCTCGACAAGAATTCTTTTTCATTCCCACCCCATCGTTGCCTTTCTCTCGACTCTTCCTCACCAACTCTCACCATCACCTTCCCACCCTACACTCATTCCTTTACGTTAGTAAAAGCAACACGACTTATTATATACTCTTACGTTTCCACGGAGAACCCTCCCGCAGTGCTACGCTAATAACTGTGCCTCGTTTAGGGTTGTTTACACCTGTAGGATCGTACCTATGTGTTTTACCGGGTTAAGGCGTGCGCCATTACCGTAATATATTGTATTACAGGTGGCCGCATTTAAGATCCACTTATCGCGTTGAGAATATCAGTGAGGTAGGGAGTATCTAAAAGTGGGGATAATCGAATTCGGAATAAACCGGATTTTATATCGACAGCTGCTCGTCCCGTTCTTTCCATCGTACCCAACAAACTTCGATCGTTCGTTCGTACGTTCCTACGTTAATTCGATCGTACGTTCGTTCGTTCGTTCGTTCGTTCGTTCGTTCGTTCGTTCGTTCGTTCGTTCTTTTCGTTGTGTATAAAACCCGAATTAAAGGGAAGAGAAATTATCTGAAAAAGGTTAAGCCTTTGATCATACCGCCGGAAGAAGCTCGACGAATCATCTGTTATTTCTTATATATTATCTATTTTTTAATCGTATGTGCATATATTAATCGTAACTTTTTTCTCGAGGGACTCTTCGTAAATGGGGACGACCTATATTTTATTCATGTAACGAATACGTAATCTACGTTATCGTTCAAAAGAATAATTAGCCTTTTACAATTATCGTAATCGATCCAAATCGAGTAACTTCCCATTGGACGTTTGTACTAAAAAAAAAAAAAAAAAAAAAAAAAAAAAAAAAAAGAGAAAGGAAAAGAACAAAAACCAATAATAATAATAATAATAAAGAAAAAAGAAAAAACACGTCGGCTCAAATTAGACTCAAAAGTATCGTTACGCGTCCACGACGCTATTTATCAACTGCAATAATTTCGACGCGTAAAAATGTATTATCTCCTCTCGTGTATTGTTGCGTTATTTTTTTTTTTTTCTGTTGCTTTATGTGTCTTCGTTCGTTTTTTTTTTTCTTTTTTCTTTTTCTTTTTCCTTCTCTCTCTCTCTCTCTCTCTCTCTTTTTTTTTTTTTTTTTTTTTTTTTTTTTTGTAACCACAGGAAGCATAAAAATATGTTTCTTTTTTCTCCGAGCAATAAAAACTTCCTGCGATGTTTAAATTTGGACAAACATATATATATATATATATATATATATATATATATATATATATATACATATATAAATTTACTAAATAGATACAATACACGCACATGTAGACGCACGCACGTTTGGAAGGTTACCGTCCTGCCTTCATTGTTTCTTTCAACGAGGCACGAAGCGTCGGTTTAACATCGTTGTAATACGTACAGTGGGTTGCTTACATTATGCCGGGAAAGGAACGTGTATGCTCGAATCGGCCTGGAGCGGTACGACGTCACTTACCTGAAACAATAAATTACATACCGTTACAGCACATACGTATTATACCTACACACACACATACACGCACATCATATATATATATATATATCCATCTGATTTACGATCCTTCATGCTATGCGTATGCGTACACGCGTTTACATGTGTACGCGCGCACGTAACCACCTACGCCAAAAAAGTCCCAAAGTAATTCCCCCGTTTTTCTTCGCTTTTTATACTTTTTAAACTTTGACAGAAGTAAGTAAATACAATGACTACCGAAAACACGTTTGCTCGAGAACGTTGCTCTTTTATGTATGAGCCTTCTTTCTTTTAACTCCGTACGTATATACTATATATCTACGAGTTGTAAGATTTGTTCGATCCTCAATGACAACGAGAAAAAGTTAACTTACGTCGAGACGTTTATTTTCATTTTTACGATCGTGTTTCTGTACGATCCTCGAATGAATGAAAATTATCTCCTGGTTGGAGAGAAAAAAACGAAAGGAGAAGAAAAAAAAAAAAGAAAGAAAGAAAGAAAAACAACGAGGAAAAAATAACAAAAAAAAAAAAAAAAAAAAAAAAAGAAAAAAAAACGACATAAGGAGAACATTAAAATGTTTTTATATATCCGTATATCCTTGACATTTGACAATAAATAATATAATCATAAAAAACCATCGTGCATCGAAGAAATGAATTTGATGAATAAAAGCACAATATAAATCACAATCGTTCATTCACAATTCGTTCGAGGATTAACAGGGAAATTGACGGAAGAATATTAATTTATAATCCGAATAAAGTGTATTGCTTCAAAAACATAAATTGTCCACACAAATCACTACTATTTTCAATCAAAAAAATAAAAAAATAAAAAAAGAGAGAGAGAGAGAGAGAGAGAAAGAGAGAGGAAGAGAGAAAGGGAAAGCGAAAAAAATCGACGAGTCGTAAAATCGTATTACCGAACGAAGATCGAACGAGGTCACGTTTCGGACGTTCGAACATCCCCGGTAGCCACGACACGGTGCAGCATCTTCACATTGCGATTGGTCGACGCGGTGGCACTCGCGCACTTATTGGGCACACGCGACACGTGGTGTCGATCCGCGCGCGCGTCCGTGCGCTCGCAGCGCGAGACTAATTCCGTTTCACTACAAGTCAAGTAATTAATACTTACTATCTGCTCTTCTTTTATACTCCATAAACAAGAAGAAAATGAAAACGAAAACAAAAATAAAAGACATCGGTATCGTAAATAAAACGAAAAGATAAGAATGAAATAAAACAAATATACGTGATAATCTTCTTGTAGAATACGTCGAACGAATGAACTCGCAAAATATCTGTTAAATAAGTAACTACGTACGTACGATGAAATGAAAAGACGACATAAACCTTCGTTGCTGCGAGCCGGCGCATAAATATAATGGAGAATGTAAGGGAAGACTCGATGATGGTCGCTCGGCATCGCCCGCCGAACCGTCACGGACTCGACGCTTCGTTTTGCCGAGGTAGGGGTAAACATCGTGGGGGTGGGGTGATATGGGTGGACGTGTCAGGGGCACGATGGCGACTCCTCTCTCTCTCTCTCTCTCTCTCTCTCTCTCTCTCTCTCTTTCTCTCTCGCTCGCTCTTTCTTTCTCTTTCCTTTGACTACGTGCAACACGACGACGCACAGAGAGCGCGCCGTGAAACACGGGGAAACGCTACGAATGATCGATGAGATTCTGCGCCGTTGCGGACACACCGCAGCTCTACCACCTCCCTCCATACCCACAAGTCGAGGACTAGAGTGCGCGAGCGGCTCGACTCGCACACAACTGTCGAACGACAACAATCCCCTCTGCCCCGTATGCTCCTTGATCGCAGACGAGCGACTGAGAGACGGAGAACCTCACGCCTCCTGCTGGGGAGAACGCACGTGGCTCGAATAGGAGACGTTTCGTTCGTTCTCTCACAGATGGCGCGTCGAACGATCTTCTCTAAGCAACGCCATCGGACGGAGCTTACGAGAAACTCATCGATAAAAATGTGAAAGAATGAATACTTGTAGGTAAAGAGGATTAAAAAAATTAGCGGGAAATTTAATTTCTTCGTAGTTTTTTGGAAATAGTAATTAAGTTAAATCAAAATTAACGGACTGTTT
>NC_062191.1:4229615-4274615 GCF_912470025.1 Vespa velutina
CAACTACGTCACAAGGCAACGAGTCGTTAGTTCTTCTGACGTCACGCACTCAACACATAGAACGAGAAGAGAGAGAAAGACGGCTTGATGATGACGCAACGATGCCTAGAAAAGAGCAAGAGAGAGATAGATAGATAGAGAGAGAAAGAGAAAGAGAGAGAGAGAGAGAGATAGATAGAGAGAGAAAGAGAAAGAGAGAGAGAGAGAGATAGATAGATAGATAGATAGAGAGAGAGAGAAAGAGAGAGAGAGAGATAAAGAAAGGTAGAGATAGAAAGAGGTAAAGTGCGAGAGAGAAAGAGAAACCGGTGCCAGCCATGCTGGCGTGGGTAGGGGAAGGAAGAAAAGGGAGCCATTATAGAAGGGGCGCGACTAGGCTGAATCCTCCCCACCGACCGGCCCACCGACGGAACAGCTGTCAGCTGCGTGGAGTGCGGACCCTGTCTCACCCTGCCTTTCTCTCTCTCTCTCTCTCTCTCTCTCTCTCTCTGTCCTTCCCTTCCCTTGTCTCTCTTACTCCTTCCCAGTATACGTGTACACGTATCCCAGAGTTCCTGCGTGTGTATATATACAATATATATACGCGAGTGCGTAACGAGCGTTCGCGCTACCGTGTCGTCCACGTGTACGCCTCTATAACTATACTTTACATGTGTGCAATGTTTCTCTCTCTCTCTCTCTCTCTCTCTCTCTCTCTCTCTTTAGCTTCATATGTGTGTATGCGTATGTGCGCGTGCGTCTGCCCCATGTCCCAAGCTAAACCCATTTCGAGAGTCAGGCCAGCCAGCCAGGCAGGCAGGCAGGCAGCCACCCACCCCCAATGTTAAAATATTCTGGTGGGCGAGCGAGCACAGGACGGGAATAGCCCGGGAGAGTTATGGCCGCCTCTGAGACTCAAATAACTCTTTAATCCACGAGCGCGTGTACGCTCCTCGCCGCTTCTTTCTACCGTTCGTTCGCGTATCTCTTCTTATTCTTCTTATTCCTCTTAGTTTTCTTCTTCTTCTTCTTCTTCTTCTTCTTCTTCCGTTACTTTAACCACTTTTCGCTACCCTGATCGGTACTTCTTCTCTATGCTATGTCATCTCTCATCCTGCTGTGACTTGTCCTTGATTCACATCTCAAGTCGAACTTCGGAGTACGTAAATATCGATGAAACTCGAAAAACTGACTTCTCGGCTTTCGTCGTAGGAGTTTAATGGCGACTTCGTGGCCATTTTATACATCTATCTTTTATACGAATAGTTCTCTTTTATTGCGCCGCTAGAATTACGATTTATTCGATCTCTTATAAGTTCGAATAATTTCTTTTAAGAAATATAATCGTGCCATTTATGAATGGAATAATTGTACATTTTAATCGAACGTCTGTAATAACGTTTAGAATTAATAATAGAAATATTATTCATGAAATATCACTTGTAAATTAAAATGACTCACAATTCATGCATGATTTACATTGTCTAGAAATTTTCATTTGATATTCTTTCTCTCTCTCTCTCTCTCTCTCTCTATATATATATATATATATATATATATATATATATATATATATATATATGCATACACTTGAGATCCATTCATGCAATATGAATCCGTTTGAACGTAATTGAAGTTCATTCCCTTTAAGCAGTAATATGACGAACGTTCAAGAATTACCGATGATCATTTTGTTATCGTCGTCGATCTTGTTAGTTGTTATCGATGCAGACACGAGTTCTCGTTTGTTTCTTATCCGTTCGAATTGGCTTGCATACTTAGGCCTCGCACGTTAGCGTGTACGAACGTCATCGGCAAACCCGATAGGCGAACACGCCATTCCTTTTTCTATATCTCGCCCTTCGCCACGCGTAATCTTTCTTGCTCTTCCGTGACCGCGAACATTCCGATTCTTTGACGAAGTAGGTCGCTCCTAAAATATTAGCCTAACTTAGATAAGTAGTCGTAACGATATCGTCTTACGCTGCCACATGAAAGGACTTTATCGACAAATGGAAAGAGATTTCTAAGGAGAAAAGAAAAAAAAGAAAAAAAAAAGAAAACAAGAAGAAGAAGAAGAAGAAGAAAAGAGAAGAAAAGAAATAATAATAAAAAAATAAGTCGCGTGAATACGTCCTCGTTTCAATGATTTCTAGAAACCGATGGTTTCACAACGATCTCGACGCTGCATAATAAATTAGCCTCTTTTAAAAAACATACTCCGTTCCGTAAGATAAATTTCTGTTACATATATTTTTTTTTCTCTCTCCCTTAACTCCCCGCCCTTTTTAAAACGTTGACACGAAGACCGAAAAACTTACACGAACATTTACTTATATTAAACACGTTTCGTGCTTCGAGCGAGACATACGATGTTATCGCATCGAGTTCCACGGTCCGACGGCATCTCAACGAGCATTACTCATGTAATGTAGTTTAATGCTTCTGAACGTACGCTTTTTAATACGTAGATATTTATTCTCTATAAATTCTATTTTTTCATTTTATAATTATATTCTACAACTAAATTTCGTTATATCGTAACGATAAGCACTGACACTAACTTTTTATCGTCGACAAAATTGAACAATTTAAAGTTCAATCTCGTTTTATCAATTACAAGAGAACTATGATAATATCAGGGGTTGCGAAAAAGAAAAAACAAAAAAAAAGGATTGTTTCTTTATCGATCGAACAAGTGATACGTTAGTATGAGTACACGAAATGACGTGAACTCGTAGAAACACAAAAGTAAGGATTTTCTTCGTTAGTAAAAGGAAGTAAAGTATCAAGGGAAAGAAGTTATACGAAGGAACGTTCCCTTTCCGTCGTCCTCGTCGCGCGAATGCAAAGCGAAAGCGCGCAATGCCCATAAATCTTGATAAAGCGTTGATCTCGCGCGCGTCGACTTCGGTTAGCTCGTAAAGAAGCGCCCGACAAGACGCAGATTATGTCGTACAACCGTGGTAAACGTAGTGGGGTGAGTTGGTAAAGAGGATGAGGATGAGGAGATGTATGGATAGGGATAGGGATAAGGGGTAGGGGGAGGGTAAGGGGTAGGAATGAGAGGGGGGGAAAGGGGGTAAGGGAATGGATTAAAAATTCTCGTTCGAAAGACGAAACGCATCTTTATATCGATGTAAGCTTCGGTAGGGTAATTAAATGCAATTTCAAGAGTCCTTGGCTCGTGCATCGTTATTTCCTTTTTCCTTTGGCTTCTTCGTTTCGTTCACATGGAAATTATTGCAAACTGGCCGCACGCGAATTAAATATCCGAGCTCGCGGAGTTCGCGTGTAAGAATACACGCGTTCCACACCAAGGCGGTAGAAAGATGTATCGCCTTCGGCAATTTGTTATCCGTGAGGAAATCCATTATTAAGCGGAACACGAACTCTCGCGACTAATTGTAAGCGGCGCGTTAAGCCCCATACGTCCGTGGACTTATGCGGAAAGTTATCCACCGCCGAATAAGAGAGAAACGCTCAACGGCCTCGACGATCCGACGACGTTTCGCCAAGTTTTTGTCTGGTAATTAGTCCCGCCTTAGTATCTAAGTGGAAGTGAAGTTGAAAAAGTAGCTAGTTCGGATGAAAGAATGGAAGTTTCGCGCCAGTAACGTGGCCACCAGTTGAAGGAGGCGTGGTCTAATTGTAAGCCGAACAAATTCCGCGACTTTGTATTGTCATTTTTGAAAGGAAGAAGAGGAGGGATTGAACGGAATCGAATGATTTTGCAAAAAACGAAAGAAAAACGCTCTTTTCTTTTACACGTCAAGTAACTTTTACCTTGACAGAGAGAAAGAGAGAAAGAGAGAGAGAGAGAGAGAGAGAGAGAGAAAGAGAGAGAGAAGACAAAAAACAAACAATGCCAAAAGATCTAGTAAAACCGGTACTCACAGTATGGATCTTTCAGTATTCTTGTGATCGTGAATTTTTTCTTCAGACGTACTTTTTCTTTTTTTTTTTTTTTTTAAATCTTTCTCTTTCATTCTTACTTCATGAAAATGGTCAAGCGTGCTTTAAACTTTGGAAGGTTACTCGAATGTACCGTTATGCGCAAAAAAAGAATTCGAGCTTTATTGCCCTGAAGGTAGCAGGTAAGGATAAGTGAACGAGGAAGAGAGAAAGGGAGGAATGGTTTAGAGGCGAGTAGAAAAAAAAAAAAAAAAAGAAAAAAAAGGAGGAAAAAAAAGGTTCCCCCTGCTGTCGGTGCAAGGACGAACGCGTTTAAGGGATTGGCGAGGGAAGATAAGCGTCTAAAAAGGTCCAACATCGATTCGCCCTAGTCCTTCCAAGGTCAAGCACAGAATCATCACGAGAGAGGAAGATCACAGCTTGTCAGTGGTAAAACCATAAATCCACGCCTGACCGTTTTCGGACTCGTATACTGACATAGAAAGACGTAAAAAAAGAAAGGGAGAGAAAGAGAGAGAGAGAGAGAGAGAAAAAAAAAGTAAAAAGTATCGTCTACCTTGTTAAAATAGGATTCCATAAAAGTGTTTGATATTCGTCGCTTCGTAGCCTATACTAAAGCGAGAAACAAAAATGGTATATACAAGGTAAGGCCTTGACTACATCGATGCCTTTAGAAAAGTTGATTTTCAAATTGATTTGAAATATTTTATTAGATTTTGAAATTTCTTTAGTTCTTTACTTATAAATGTTTCATGAGTCGGTATCCTATCGTAACATTAATGTAAGCTCTAAATTTAGAATCTCAGAGAATTGACCATTTCGAAAACGTTAATAGTATAATATCGAGATTATATATCGGGATGTTTCTCGAACGAAAGAAAGAAAGAAAGAAAGAAAGAAAGAAAAAATAAAAAAAAAGAAGAAAAAAGAAAACAGAAAAAAGAAAGAAACAAATATTTAAAATAAAAGAGACAGAAGAAAAAATGAAATTCTGTCTAGCTATATCGCGACACCGATAAAAGCGGCAAGAGGGTATGGTCGTGGAGGATATATCCTTGTTCGGGGTCGGTCCTTCGCGTATAGTCATAATCGGAGAAAGAGTCAGTCACCGGGCAGTGCCATAAATCTACGCCCGTAGTTTTTCGGTCGCGCGTGAGAGAGGATAATAAAAGAACGGGAGAAAGGAAGAAAATAAAAAAAAAAAAAAAAAGAAAGAAAGAAAAAAAAAAAAAAAAAAAAGAAAAGAAAAGAAAAGAAAAGAAAAGAAGAGAAACAAGAAAAGAAAAAAGAAAAGAGATAAAAAAAAAGGGAAAAAAAGCAATCGGCAGGACAAAAACCACCGTCCGCCTTGTTATAAGAGGATCTCGAGGATTCGTTCGGAGGCTGTTCGAGGATGAGAGGGTCGAGAGCGGAGGGAGGAGTACCACTGGAGGAGGAGAAGAACAATGCCCAAAGTCACAGGGAAGAATGTGGTCCGTCGGGCCCAGAATCTCCATCGTCGGTCCCACATCGGCTGTTCGTCGATGCGCTCTCTTGCACGAGCGAGAGAGAGAGAGAGAGAGAGAGAGAGAGAGAGAGAAATGAAGAAACGAACATGTACTATCCTTTTCTTTCTCTCTATCTTTCTTCGACGCGACAAACGTGCACGATAATTTACCGCTTCGACGAACGTTACGTCATTTGGAGTCATTCAAGTCAACTCGACGATTTCTCGACGTGATTCTAAGAGAGAAAAAGAGAGAGAGAGAGAGAGAGAGAGAGAGAGAGAGAGAGAGTCGTCGAGAGTGGGCCGGAAAGTGGAGATAAGCGGGCCGAACGACCTTCGAACGTGCGCACCGTTTCTCATGCAGGACAAATTAGAAGTATGGCGACTTCGCAGGTGGATAATCACCGATTTAACAAGCGGAAGGTCTATGAAATTAAAGAAATGGACTTTAGTGATATGATAGATCGTTAAGTTCTTCCTATCGTATTCCTTTATTCAATCTATAATTAACGTGATAAATTTCGAGCAATTGAAACGACTAACTAGAAACAGCAATTCATCGATTTACATTACAAGGATATATAATTTACGTATGAGGATCTATGACGAATATAAACTCGCATCTTTCTCATTGCCATTGTTAATACATAACTGATAGTTTCCACGAGAAATTCGAAATAGCGTAGCGTGTACTAATCTGGGCGCGACGCAAGAGCGAGCTTCGCGGTACTTCATCACGGTGACACCGAGTTAATGCAGCCTTGGCACGGCCGCAAGATCGCAGCCGACAGTGATGCGTCTTCCGTTGAGATCAAGATACTATATCACGCCTAAATTCTCTATAATATAACTACGGCAAGCCTGATATGCTCATATATGATACCAATTAATGGCGTCTGGTAAGAGGCAAAGTGGAAAAAAAAAATAAAAAATAAAAAAAGAAAGGAGTACGGGAAAGAAAGGAAGACATTTATGAAATATCATCGAGTTCTCCTATTAAAATTTTGCAAATGAATTTGTTGATTTATTTATTTACACAAATTTACGAAAAAATTAACGTTTAGCCGAAGCGTGTGTAATAAACTCTTGCGTTTTATTTCGAAAAGGTATCGTCGATTCCCATAGCAGACAGACAGGATTTAATCGAGTTGAATCGAGTTTGCATAATATAGGCTTCCTTATCGATACGATCGATCTTGGTCTCAGCTAACGTCAAGAAGCAAGGAAGCGATAGCTTGATTAACGATCACCAGATAGATCGGCCGATCGTCTTAAAGTCGGCCATAACGAATCGAAGAAGTAGCAAACATAATTTCTCTCCCATAAAACTTATACCCGTGTATTTAACGCAAAGACTCGTGACATTATTTTCACAGATAAATATGTAGGAGTGTTTATATAGTTTCGTAGTAGCTCGCCGCACGATTTATCTTGCAGTCATTTTTTAAGTATTATTTGCAACTAAAACGCGCCGGAAACTCGGTTGCAGCATGAGTTTCAAGAGGTAGCTACAGAGAGAATTACCAGGGCAGAGCTAATGTCACCCCATGCGCTAAGATAAGAAGCTTGAGCAGCTCTGTACCCGCAGCCACCCCCCACCCTTAACTTGGTTTCTTCTACCTTCTCATCCTCGTCGTCGTCGTCGTCGTCGTCTTCTTCTTCTTCTTCTTCTTCCTCCTCCTCCTCCTCCTCCTCCTTCCCCTCTTTTTCTTCCTCTCTACCTCGTTCTCTACCTCCCACCAGTCAGCCTCCACCTCCGCCACCATCTTCCTCTCATCCTCTTTCTTCTTTCCTTCTTTTTCTTCTTCTTCTTCTTCTTCTTTCTCTCCTCTCTCAACCCACACCAGAGTCCTCCGCTTGAGTTATGAGGGCGATTTTTATTATTCGCGTACCTCCACCCATTCTCCGGAGCTTCCCCGACCCTCTTTTTCTTATCTGCGAGTGCTCATAGACGCTGCCTGGCTCTGAACGCGCTCGCGCGCACGCCACCGTACAAACTTCTTTCGGAAAAGGAAGGAGACGCACTTTGAAGTTACTTTCGGGGTAAGGAGATATGCAGATTCCAATGGAATCGGGATAAAAAGCTTCCGATGCGACTTTTTCTTCGTAGTGTACTCTCATCTCTCTTTTTCTCTTTTCTTCTTTTTTTTCTCTCTCTCTCTCTCTCTCTTTCTCTCTCTTTCTCTCTCTCTCTCTCTCTCTCTCTCTCTTTTGGATCTTCCGATATATTAAGAACTATACTACACCGGCTATCATTCATGCCAGTTTCTTCGTTGCTCCGTAGCCACGATAAAAACCTTGGGAATCTCTAAAGCGATTACGTCATGGTTTTTACGAAATACGAGATTACCGCCGTTAAATTCACGTTCGAAATAAGTAATACGATCATACTCTACGTATGATTATTATATTGAAAGAAGAATATCGACGTCGTTCATGAAGATCCACATTTTAGATTTTGTGAGGATCTCTCATTGGAGTAACTCGCATTTGGTCGTAAAATTTCAACGATCTTAAATCGTCCCGAAGGTCCGGCAAAAAACGATCAATCTTCTCTAAGAAAACGTGATAACCTTACGTGATAAATTAAACTTGGCTTTCAAACTTTTCCAATCGAAACTTTTACTATTGTCATCGAACTCGAGTAGGGTAAACAGTTAAGTTATTGCCCATTACATTTAATACGGTATATATCTATTGTATATATATCCAGTTATTTTATACGTTCTCGGTAAAAATAAATTTGACAAAACAACAACATCTTAAAATACCTAAATGGTTCATTTTTATCTCGAGTCAAAACAACTAGAACGACATTCTTCGTCTCGTTTCCGTCGGAAGTATCCACTCTATGCGAAGAAGCAGAGAATAAAAAAAGAGAAAAAAAAAGAGAGAGAGAGAGAGAGAGACGTAGATACAGACACACATATACAAAAGAAAAGGAGAGAACAAGCGATTAAAGAGGCGTAAATCAAAAAACCGTCCGTTTTCGCGCGCCAAAATTCGGCTGGATCGTGGCCGGCCGGATGATAAAGCGAAATGGGATAGTCGCTAATCGGCAATGGCTCGAAAGAACTGGCGGACTGCCCCGTAAACAACGTTACCTCGCGTAATGTACTCGCAAACCCCTTTCTCTCTTTCTCTCTCTCGTTCTCTTTATACCGGCGTGTATCGTAACTATACGCTGTTATAGTCCGCACGCGGTAGCACTTACTCTTCGTAGCACTATCTCTCTCTTTCTCTTCTCCCTCTCTCTCTCTCTCTCTCTCTCTTTCTCTTTCTCTCTTTCTCTTTCTCTTTCATTCTCTCGTTGTAGTGGAGAGACCAAAAGAGAAGAGAGTGTACATGCTCGTACCAGTGGTTTATACGAAGGTAATGTAGTAGTACTGGTGGAGATGGAAGGGATGAAAGGGGGTGAGGAGAAGAGGGCAGAGAAGCAGAGCCACGACGGACGAGTTAGAAGAGGGGCCGAGGACGAGGTACGCGAGGAGAGTTATGACGCCGCACAATTAGCAGTTCGTGTGAGAGAGATCGATCGCCGTCGAGAACATACATCAACGATGTAAACGCGTATCTCGCGCCTATGCGCGCGCGAAACAACGCGATTCCCTCGCGCCCTCATCGTCCATCGTGATTCCTCTTTTTTCTCTGCTACTCTTTTTACTTTTTCGTTTTATCTTTTTTCTCTCTCTCCCTCTCTCTCTTTCTTTCTCTTTTTCTCTTTCTTTCTTCTTTTTTTTTTCTTTTTTTTTTTTTTTTTTTTTTTTGATAGGTTACTATTACCTCGTTATGACGTAGGCCTCGTTAACGACGCAATTTTCAAGATTGAATAATTTTAAAGCTATCACCGGTTGATCCACCCGATTCTTTTGATATCCCTCCGAAATCTTCCGTGAAATGAAATTTCTTCAATGACAGAAATTTTGTTTATTAAATCGTTACAAAATTAATCTGCTATAACAGTTTATACTGTATTATATTATTTATATCTTCATTATGTGAAGATGCTTGGAAAGCTGTCAAGAAAGTACATATTCGTTCGAATGCGAATATTCATTATTTTCTGTGAAAAAAAAAAAAAAAAAAAAAAGACAATTGTTGAATAGATCACGATTATTTCAGATTACAATTGTTACTCGCTTCGTTCGAAAAAAAAAAAAAAATTGAAAAATAACCAAGATCCAATAATCTCTAGTTCTGGAAAAGTTCATGTAGTAGCAGATACGTAGTGTAGATACGATTCATAATTTTTTTGTTTTTTGTTTTTTTTTTTTTTTTCGGCGAGACCGGTGACAAAATATCATGTCAATGAATTGGATCACAGTAATACCGTCGCAATGTAACTTTTGACCGGAACGATCGAAGAAATTCGTACAACTGGCCGCTTAGCCAGTCGTAATTTCGTACAACGATTTGTCAGTGGCACAAAAGATTTATCTCGCGAGATCGCTTAATAATGGCGATGTGTACGATCGTAGATGCGACGATCCGTCATATCGGCGCTACTTTCGCCGCTTCGCTACTACATTTCGGGGGTGTTTTATGATTCAGAAATTTATGGTCCATGCAGGAAAATACACAATCTATTTCGACGTTCGAGTTTCGCCGGGGCACGACGTATTTCAATCTTCTCTTTGAGTCGAATAAACGCAGACGGATATCGTTCGTCGCTTATATTCGAAAAGAGTCAAATAAAAAATTGTTGCAAAAAAACAGAGAAAAAGAGAGAGAGATAGATAGATAGAGATAGAGAGAAAGAGAGAGAGAGAGAGAGAGAGAGAGAGAGAGAGAGAGAAAGAAAAATTACCTGAAATCTCCATAGCGAGGCATCCTCGATAACGGAGAGTTGAGTTTCGTCGAACATTCGATCTTCTAAGTTTCACTGAAATCTGACGAGAGACACTTTTCCACATAAAATAGATAATACGTACAGAACGGTAGTATGTCTCAAGGGCGCGTGCCATCGGTTTAAGTTACGAGGCGTTTATGAGCCATAAGCGATTCCAACGAGTAGATAGAGTTACTTAGACGAGTTATTTCACTACTTTCGTGACCGAAGAGAGTGAGAAAGAGACCTCTCGGTAGGGTGGGTCCCGAGTTGACGCGAACTCACGGTGCCTCGCTCGGATAGATCAGAAGGACCGCCTGCGACTGCCTGATTTACTATGGTGGACTCTCGACGTCCTCTACGATCTCTCTCTCTCTCTCTCTCTCTCTCTCTCTCTCTCTCTCTTTCCCTATCTATCTCTCTCTATCTCTCTGAACCGCTCGGTATGATGGGATTTTCTGACGGGGGTAAAAGGGGGCTGAGCTGGGACAGGGACTGAAAGAGGGATAGACGCCCCTCGTCCTAGGGTGGAGCCTACGAGACCACTCTGGACCAAAGTACCCTTCCCACTCTCGCCCTTGTCATCGACGTAGCGTGCATGAAACTTAGGAACTTATGCGAGCTTTACCCTATACCATACAAACTGCTACTTGTCCTGAAACTTCAATATTTCTATTTTTATATCCATTTACTATTTTCTATTCTTATATTAATTATAAATTATATATTAATTAGAATATATTATTTTTATAAAATTGTAAATATTAAAAATAATACATATATATATATATATATATATATATATATATATGTATGTATGTATGTATGTATGTATGTATAAAATTAAAAACGATTTAGAAAAAAATTAGTTTCTTTTTTTACGTAAAAATATATAGAAACCAAATTTTTCCAAGTGTAAATTGTATTACGGGATGGAAGTAAACGAGCAAGAAGGCGTTAATGTTGAAATCGATCTTTGAATTTTCCTCGGACAGTTCGCGCGCTTCGAACTTCACTTTATTTCTTACGTTCGCTTAAAGAGAAGAAGTTGAAACGCAACATTCCTGCATTCGTTTACATTCGCATTTCACGCAACTTTTTCCGGTATTTGTTCGAAATTATACGCCGACGAACTATAATATTACAGTCACGTCTTGCCTCTCTATCGACGATCCGGTTGAAAAATTGTACCGAGAGTAAAAACTACACGATACTTAAAAGAAATCGCAAGCGCGTTAAATGAAGTTATTATTTACGATCCCTGGAAAAGAATATGTACATATATACAGTATTTAGTTATTTAAATGAACGAGAGCTCAGCGATGCGATATTCTTCTTATAAGAAATAAATTTCTCAATTAATTATCAATGTCTATTTAAAAACATCCTCTCGAATTCCTTAGAATATTGTAAACCAACAACTGTAAAAGAAATTCGTAGCAATAGTAACATAATAAAATTATATGCGTTTGTATTTAATACTATCGTAAGAAAAAATAAGGAAAGAAAAGAAAAGAAAAGTATATGCAAAACATATAATATACGTAAGTAACCTTTGTAAATTAGTTTCTTTCATTCCTCTCGAATAGATTCAACTATTTTCCAGTGTACAAGGGTGGAGTTTAGACTTGCGACCTCCCCTGAATAGATTATGGTCGTATGGTTGCATGGTGGGTGCCCAGGCTTATGGATTCAGTACAATGGTCCCCAGGGTGTAGCTCGATGAATCGTAGGTATGTGAGAAAGAGAGAGAAAGAGAAAAAGAGAGAGAGAGAGAGAGAGAGAGAGAAGGTTCGGAATAATTTCCTTCTCCTTCTCAGTGAATCTTTTTTCACGGACCGGTAAAATCCTTTGGCAAAATTAATAACGCTTATATACCGATACAGCACACTGCATTCGTGACGCTCGATGCATCTTTTCTTTCTTTTTCATTCTCATCCCTCGTTCTCTCTCTCTCTCTCTCTCTATCTTTTTCTCTCTCTTTCTCAACGGAAAGGTTTGAGCATATGCGTGAATACGTTCCATCATTATATTTTCTCTCTCTTTTTTTTTTTTTTTTTCGTTTTCTCTTCTTCAAAAGTCATTCGCCACGGGGCGTTAATCCGAACGTTTCTAGTCGCATTTACATTTAATCGGTTGAAAATTCAAAAGAGGTAAATACAGAGAAGTCTCGACGTGTTTCGTTCTCCACTCTCTCTCTCTCTTTCTCTCTCTCTCTCTCTCTCTCTCTCTCTCTCTCTTCCCCCCCCCTCCCCACCCTCTATACTTCACTTTCTATCGTCCTTCTCTCGTCTCTCTTTTAATAGCGAATGAATAGAGAGGAAAAATATTCTATTTTTTTCTCTCTCTTTCTCTCTCTCTCTCTCTCTCTCTCTCTCTCTCTCTCTCTCTCTATGTCTCTCTATTTCTCTCTTTCTACGCTCTTTGACGATCCATCATTGACAAAGAATTTTCAATGTTTAATCTTTTTTTTCTTTTTTCTGTTTTCTTTTTCTTTTTCTTTTTCTTTTTTATTTCTACAATATACGAGTTTACTATCTCTAAGAATACGATCGTTCCCTATTCTCATTCTCCTTTTATCTTACATATATGTATGTATGTATATGTGTATACGCATAGCCAGAGGCAAAATGAGTATGAGTCGTTACATTGTTCACCTCATTACTATTCCTCTAAGAAATATCTTGATAAGATCGCATCGAGCTGAGTTGGCTTTGACCACCGGCATGCGAATTAAGCAATCATAGTCGGTACGGCAAATGCGTCATTCGTCAGTCACTGTCACTTCATCTTCTCTCTCCTTCTCTCTCTTTTTATCTCTTTGTCTCAATGATTATGGTAGAGGATCGTTTCACTATTTCACGATAATCCATATAAGTGCTCGTTCAATGCATTACGAAATCTTCTATTTCGTAGGGAATAATCGTTACACTTCGTTGCGCGAGAGTAACAGTCGTAACGATATCGTCTGCTCGATGTCTTTCTGTGTAATAATGCTACTACTCGTATTGATATTTTCTAGTATCAAGGTGATGTAAGAGGCAAACACGAACAAAAAACAAAAGGAAAGAAAAAAAAAAAAAACGAAAGAAAAAACTACTTGCCAACGTTACTTACAATGTTTCTCATTTTCGAATAGAATTCTCGAAACGCTAAATACGTAATATAACACATATAGATACGAGTTTTTATATAAATATTTCATAGAAAAACAATGTCGCGTTTAACATTAAGAAATATGTATGTATCCCGTGGGACGAGAGAGATGAATTCGCGGTGGAAAATTATCTTTGGAGAAAAAAATTATCTTTAAAATAAAAGATTAAATAACGATTATTTCGATGATTGTTCGATACTGAATAGGATTTTCCTAAAGCTGTTGACGGGCGACCTAACAATCTCAATTCGGGCCAGATCCAGTTTAGAAGCGATGACAGTTATGGATCTCGACATCGCAACGGCTCGCGTCGGCCGTGGCTGACGTCGTTTGTCATTCCCCTGGTCGAGTCGGCGACACTCACTCGGCTATCCTCCCATAGAGGGTGGGTGCTAGCAAGAGGAGTTAGAGAGAGAGAGAGAGAGAGAGAGAGACAGAGAGAGAGAGAGAGAGAGAGAGAAATAGAGAGAGAGAGAGAGAGAGAGAGAGAGAGTGAGGATGACGTTATATACCCTACAATGTCAAAAGCTCGCTGCCGATTGCTACACGTGCTTGCTAGCTAGGCACTGGCATATCGCGAGACTCTCAGCTTACGTAATACACTGCCGCCATATTAGCTCGCACCAGGTAGGATAACACGGTCCGTTCTCTTCACGTTCCCCTCCCCCATGTTCGACCTCCGGCAGCACCTACCTCTACATAGCCTGCTAGTCTGACAGCTCGGCTGGCTTTGCTACGAGGAGTAGTTAATATACTGGTTTCTCCTCGTTAGTCCAGCAACATTACGCCTCAGGACATGTCTACAGCGACCGAGCCTTGCCCCGACGCTCGATCTGCGTCTTCCAACGTGATGTCTCGAAGACGTTAACCGAAAATTTGTAACAGTAGTTAGATATTGAATTTCTTATTATACTTTTATCAATTGTATTATATTCAAAGTAAAATATAAAAGGTGAAATTAATACGAATGAAAGATTTCGATATATGATAGATATTAAATTAAAATTGTATATTTAGAATTTACATAAAACCGACATTATAATTTCATACGATATAATGGATTTTTATTAACATCTTATCAGTTATACAATGTTTTAATATAAAACATATATTATATAGCAAAATGTTCCTTTCTATTAAGGAAAGTAAGAGAAGATTGATGGATGTACGAAACGAGTGAAGGTTATGTAGAAAGTGGGAAAGAGGGAAAAGGTGAGCTCTAGTAGAAGGTCACGAGAGTAGCGTGAGGGAAGTGAAATGAGCCGAGTGGCGTCGCTTTTAATGGAGTGAGGGAAACAACATTAACTTAAGAGCAAAGCAGGGTGCGAGAATTACACGGAAATGGCCGTGGGCGTTGAGGAAGAAGGAAGGAGATGGAAGAGGTAAAGGAGAAGTAACACCGAGTCGAGTTCGTACTACGATTCATAAACTGGCAATTATCCTACCGCCCCCTTTTCAGAGGATTCTCTTGCGTCTTTCGAGAAGCCATTAGATCCGAAATTGGATTGGTAACCACGATCGAACAACGTGTCGCTTCGATTTCACTCTTGATTAACGTTCTATCTCTTTCGAGAAATTCGAGTTAGCACACCTCCGGATCTCTCTTGGATTCTCTCTTTCAAGTTTCATCGGTATTACGATTTAATCTACGATTTCACGCGCAAGCCCCCAGTAATTTTTTCTCTATCCCGCGGCTGCTCGTATTTCAAACACGATGAAGCGCACGCCCGACCGAAACTGTCATTTTCATCGACTTGCGATAAATAAAGAAACTCAACGCCGAGTTGCTGCAATCTATTTTAAATGTTCTCCAGAGACGATGGCACTCCATCAATCACGCGTTATTTCCAATGAACCTCCAGCGAAACTGCGATTCTTTCTCCCACGCGGTAGCTCGTTTGATGAATTTAAATAATGCATGCTTTCGCTCTGCTCAAATTATTTTTCTCCCTCTCTCTCTCTCTCTCTCTCTCTCTCTCTCTCTCGTTCTATTTCGTTCTACACAACATAACGCGAAAATCTAAAAATGTTAAAAAAGAAATATCACAAGATATTTTAAATAAATGTAATGTAAATTAAAAGCTATGCGATTGTTAAGATTAAATCGATCGATTTCACTATCGGCATCGTCGAAGTTTTGTGAATCAGGAAACACCCTTCGAATATCGGAACATTCAGGCAAAGACATTGGGAGATAGAACAATCTACTTATATATATATATATATATATATATATATATATATATATATATATATATAAAGAGGAGTGTGGGAAGTTGCAATTTATCGAATGATAAATTCCAAGAAGATAGGATCGCGGTTAGATTAAACGACGATTCGTCCTCCTCCTTTCGTTCTCCGGCACCTATTCCTTCGCCCAATGTTACGTTCGTTCCCAGCAACGAAATTAAATATAGGGGCCGAATTGCAGTTTCCACGAAGATATAGCCTCTTCTTCTTTTTCTTCTTCCCCACGTCTCCCACCTCCGACCTCTTTCTCACCGCGAGAAAAGAACACCCCACGTCCGACTACCACCCACTACCTACGAAAAACGAATCTCTCTAGTTCTTCCTCTTTCCCTTATCTTCTACCGCAGGCATTTTCCTCGATTTTCTTCGTCTCGACAAACACCACCCTCTTGTATCCGAAAGCCACTCTCGACTCTTGGTCGACCCTCCGATCTCGTCTTCTTCGGTGTAACCAACCGTTATCTCAAGAGGAGTCTCCTTTTGCCGGAGGAGATCCTATTGGGACGTAGATAATATGTTTCGCTAATATACCAAGTAGGTGATATATAGAAATAAGAAAGTATACCAAAATGATATAAAATGAAACGAACGTGAAAATGTATCTAATCCTAATTCCGCCTAAATTAATTCGTACTAAGTTTTATCTTTCAGAAAGATGCGCATTTATACAATCGCATTTTCTTTCACTCAATTTTATCCTTCCTTCTTTCTCTCTCTCTCTCTCTCTCTCTCTCTCTCTAATATTAATCAAGAAAAAAGACTATATATTCAAGTAGGTAAGAACGAATTAAATGAAAGTTATTATCCGACCGAGAAAGAAAAAAAAGGAAAAATAAAAAAAAAGAAACAAAAAAGAAAAGGAAGAAATAGTACGTTTCTTTTAGACTAGTATATATCAGTGAAATTTCAGATGAAAACAAGTAAGTAATATATTTTTCTCTTTCTTTGGAAGGAAAGAAAAAGACGCAACGTCCATCGCCCAGAGATAAGACTAATTCCGGGTGTTTCGCACTCGAACGGTAACGATACGTCGTGGCGATACCTAGAGCCTGGTGGTAGACATACCCCTTGGCTGAGCAACCCCTATCAAGGGAGCGAGAAAGGGAGGGCATGGAGGGTGGACGAGCGTGCGGGTGAGTGGAGAGGAGTGGAGAGGAGAGGAGAGAGGAGCAGCAGCAGCAGCGTGCTGCCCGCACCAGGCGCCCCTTCGCATATTTCACCGGGAATTTACGAGCCTCGATACGACAGGGAAATTGCAAGAATGGCGGAGTAATCTATCTCTCCTTGCCTCCGTGAGCTCTCTCTTCTTTTCCCAGGTTCCCTCTCTCGAGTTTCTCTACCCTCTCTCTCTCTCTCTCTCTCTCTCTTTCTCTCTTTCTCTTTCTCTATCTATCTAACTCTACCTACACTATTACATTTACACAGCGTCTGCCCGCGCGCGCACATATTCACCTTCACTGTTCCTCGAAGAAAATACCTTCTATCTCCTCGTACAGATAAAAGGGATTTGTCCTTCCGGTCCAGGCTGCCGCGAGAGCCTAATTGTGTTATTGAGATAAGGAGCCGATCCCTTTTACCTCCCGCACGCTGCGCCCAGAATTCTTGATCGAAATCGCGATCGGCCACGAGAGTATTCCCTTCCGCCGACGTCGCTTGGACGTTTACAAGATTCCGATAGCACGCCGGGCTTGGAATTATTATACGTGTGCGTCGAGTTAACGATCTGCACAACTCTTTCTCTCTCTCTCTCTCTCTCTCTCTCTCTTTCTTTCTTTCTTTCTTTCTTTTTCTTTCCTTCTTTCTCGAAGAAGAAGAAAGTCAAACGAAGGCGATAATTTATTAGCAAAGGTCTAAACAGATTGAGAGAGAAAGAAAGGAAAGAGACTTGTTCCACTGTAACTTCCTCGATCGATCCTATCTTTTACGGTACAACACGTTTGTCATGATCGATAAAATATAACAATTCGTTTTATGTTATTATAATAATTCATTGAGTTTTTTTTAATAATAATATAAAATGATTTAGATTAATCGAAATATGTAAAAAATCTCTATCTGAATATATATATATATATATGGTGTATAAAATTTCTTTGATAATTTGATAATAAATAATAGAAGGAAAATTGACAAGAGGAAGTCGGCGAATGCATTTATGATCTCGAGCAATTCCCAATTAATTACTCGTCGAAATCGTAGGCAATTCGCATGTCCAATGTATAACTCGAAGTGCGAATTCATCGAAAGCGGAACCCCTACGGCGAGCTTCACCCTCTTATTGCGCTATAATTGCAGGAAAGGTTGCCAACGCCGTTAAACCGGAATCATTCGACCGACCCTCGTTTTATCATTTGCATTTTTCAAATCTCCAACAAATTTATAAATAAAGCATTCAAGAAGAATTCTATCTATGGGATCAATGAAAAATTCATTGCTCGGGTAAAACTAGATGATTTTAAAAAATCAATTAGATATTTTTCTTCGAGACTTTCTATTTTTTATTTTTTATTTTCTCATTCTTTTTCTTTTTTTTTTTTTTTTTTTTGCAGATTGTAAAATTACAAAAGTTCGTAGGTTTCATCAATTATTAAAAAAAATTGTGAGCCAGCTAAGAACTTTTTATCGATCCTATATTTAATTGATAAAACATCAAGCTTTATCGATCGATAAATATTTTAATGTTCTTTCTCGAGGATAGAAAAGAAATAAAAAGCAAAGAGAAAAAGAAAAGAAGAGAAGGAGTAAGAAGAAAAAATAAAAAGAACGAGACGATAGGAGTGTCAAATCGAAAAAGAATGAAACAGGATTAAAAGGGAGAGAAAGAGACGAAGAACGAAGAGAGAGAAAGAGAGAAAGAGAGAGAGAAAGAGAGAAAGAACTTCGTAGGAAAAGCACCATAGGTACTTGGTGTAGGTACATGGGTAATACATAGACGTAGGAAGGGAAACACCGTGGCATGGGCTAGTGCACACCTATATTCACATAACGTACCGTGCCGTAGCCGCGGCCACCGGTCGGTTTAATTTAACACAGCAGCTGTAATCCCATCCATTACGGGCGCAGTAATATACGATCGCTCGAGATTCATACTCCGTTTTTTCACTAATTAACAGACAGGACAAATCGCTCTACCGATCCAACACCACCGACGTATTCCACCCCCTCTCTTCACCACCCCTATCTATATACTACCCCAACTCCTCCCTCTTCTCCCGCCAATCCCCACGTTCGTCTCGCACTTTTCATTCTCTCCTCGACCCTTCAACTCCTTCCACCCATCGGACAATAAAATTTTCACGCCCTTTTGATCACCCGTCTGGTCTGCCATTTTGCTTTTCTGCTCGCACCTTCACTCTCTTTCTCTCTCTCTCTCTCTCTCTCTCTCTCTCTCTTTCTCTTTCTCCATATTTCTCTTTTTGTCGGTTAAGTTACATTTTTCATGCGAAATTTGAATTTCTATTTATGAATTTAGAAATTCAGAGTAAAGGTATTTCTAAAAGAAATATTTGAATGATTAAAAATTTGTTGAAATTTCATAAAGATATATAAATAATGTATTATATTCATAAATCTCGTATTGTTTTCGTGGAAATTTCAAAGAGACCAATGGTTGATTGTGTCGTTCAGTGTCAAAAAGTTGCACGAACAAGAAGATAATTAGTTTACAACGTAGAAATAATCGAGACGATTCACGAAGGAGCTATCTTCGTAAGGCAATGTACAACATACTCCAAGTTCCACGAGTACCTTCGAGTAATAACTCTCGCGTCAATACGGTAGGCGTGACGAGCCTGCCACGCCACCTGCGTGCAAAAACGTCTCGAAAGAAATAATTAACGCGCATTAATCAAGCAGACCGATCGACTCGATCCAAAGGCTGCGATGTGGGTATGCGAGTCGAAGAAGCGCGCGATTAAGGGAGCCGAGGTAGGGAAAGGGTTAAAGGGAGATGTAATGCGACACGCGTGCCACGTCATTCTATTTCGAGGAGACACGATAAATCGATATTTATGTCAGTTAAATAATATCACTCGTCATTTGTAAGAATATAAATGATCATTAAGAGTCAATCTTAATTAATTTTTCAACCTAAAGTATTACAACTACGTTTCAATTTTTGTTTATTTTCATTGTTAATTATAATTAAAGAAGATATATTGATTGCCATTAATCAATTCAAGTATAATTAATGTAGAAAATATTAATAAAATGTAAAACATGAGAAAAAGATGAATGCGAAAGATATATTAGAAATGTACTACGTATTAAGAACGGAAGAGGGTTAAAACCAATGATGAGAAAGAGGGGAGAAAGAGAAAGGAGGAAAAAGGATAGACGGAGAGAGAGAGAGAGAGAGAGAGAGAGAGAGAGAGGGAGGGAGGGAGAGAGAAATAGGGGAGTGGAAAAGAGGGAAGGAGCTTCGGTTGTTCTCGGTATAAACTCCGGCGTCTGCGTACTCGCGACAAACCGTGCGGATTTAATTGGATGGACACCATCGCGCAGTGCTTAATTAACTAATTAATTTCGCGCGGTATACGAACGCAAGAAGATATCGCTATTCGTCTGAAGAACGTAACTACTCCTATTTCGAATCACGAAATATTCTTAGATTTCAAATAATAACTATCTACATAGAGATAAAATATATTCGAAAAATATAATCTTACTAATAAGAAATCATAAATAATCATTTTACTTACGTTAGATACATTTTTATAAACAAAGAGAAAAAAAAAATATGTGAGAAGTGTTTAACATTTATGTATACAAAAGGAGTATGTTTCTCTGTTAGTCTAACCTACTCATTAAAATAATTACGAGTTTTACATAGAAGCATTCTAAAGAGTAACATTTCTCATAATAAGGCACATTAAATGCGTGCAAAAACATATGTAAAAGATATCCACCGGTTAGACGTAACATTACGATGGTCATTCATTACTCTGAAATGTTACAAAGTAAGAAAAACGAAATCCATCGTACGTAAAATTAATGAAAGAGAACGAATTAATGGTTTGTATACTATATTTAATAATATCAGTTTCATAAAATTGTTTATGAGAAATTCAATAAAATACGTAACCATATCTTATTTCATAATCATTTTCATATATCTATTAGAATATAAATTACATGTCTTCTGGATTACTCGTTTCTCCTTCATTTCCTTTTTATTTTTCCTTGAAAATTTCCTTGAATATTTTTTTCGTTTCTAAAAAAAAAAATATACCTCGAAATGCGGGTACACCTTGTTATTTAATCGTATCAAAAGCAGTTGGTAGATCTCTTGGACTAATAGAACTCTCTTGATTATTCATTGGATCGTTAGAAAAAGAAAGTCAATAATTTATCAACCAAGTACCCGCATGTAAATGGTTATAGGCGCCGATTTTTCTTATATTTCTGGCAAATTATGAGATATCATTTATTCCTACCGTTTAATTCGCCCATCATTCGTATTGTATAGATACTCTCTCTCTCTCTCTCTCTCTCTCTCTCTCTCTCTCTTTTTCTCTTTTTGGAACGACAAATGTAATGCATATAGATACGGTAAAGCAAAAGAGAAGGAGAAGGACTTAAGATAAGGCGACGAAGGTGAATAAAAAGAAAGAAAAAAAAAAAAAAGAAATAGAAAGGAAGAGATAGAGAAGAGATAGAGAAGATTTGCATTTTATAAAACATAAGGCATCGGTACGTAGAATAAAAAAGTTGCATGGTCGGCGATCTTCGAGACTAGAAAAACTCTGCCATCATGGAATTTGCTTTTAAGGAAAAAGAGGCTTTGTTTGAAAAAAAAAAGTTCCACGTGTCAATTTTCCTGATGAATGTTATAAAATATTATATAAACGATATTTTTTGTAAAATATCGATCGTTTGTTTCTTTAAAGAAAAAATTTAAAACAATCGACACGTACGATTACACAATATCTGTCTATTCTTAATATTTTCAAAAGAATAAAGATAAAAAGTAATATGATAAAACGAATGATCGCGATTTGCGCGATTTTACGAAGATATCTTGTTAGTATCCTCGTCACCATCCGTGACCTTCCAAACTCTTACTAATAATCTGGCAACAGAGTTATCATAAAGATAGAACGATATAATTCGGACAGTATCAAGATACACAAGACATTAATAAGAAGCGTCTGGCATCGATGCAAAAAAATCTGAAAGGATAGTGAGATACAAAGGACGACGGGAGTAATAAATAATAAGAAAATGTGCGAGGACGAGGACAAGATGTCAGAAAGGTGGAGTAGTACTGTAAGAAATACGAGTAAGAAAAGAGGACGATGGATACTCATAGGCGAGAGTATAATGGGCGGGGGAGGAGGGGACGTGGAATCGTCGGTTAGATGGAAAAAGGTCGATGCGGGGTGAACGAGGACGAGCGTACACTTAACTTGAAGAATAGTCGTCCGAGTATAGACGCTCGAACGTTTTCGTTTCTGGAAAAGAAAAGAGTAAGAAAGAGAGAGAGAGAGAGAGAGAGAGAGAGAGGGAGAGAGAGAGAGAGTTGGAGAGAAAGATGGAGAAAGAAAGAATCTTCGCGAAGGAGATGGTGAAAAAGAGAAAAAGGGAGGGGTTAAAGCGACGATGTAGGGAAACAAATCAACTCGTCCGTTGGCTCGCTCGAGTTTTTAGTGGCTAGGCTCCAAATATTTGCTTTGGTCGACGGGCTGTGCTCGGTCCGCCGAGCTGATTCGAGCTCAGGACAGATATATACCGTTACCACCGACGAACTCTCCTAGCATCGTCGAAAGAAAGCCTCGTCTCTTCTCCTAGCCCAGGCCTTAGCCGTACAACGGATAGCCAACAACCCATACCATTTCGCTTTTAGTATCGTTCTGCTCTTCGAGTAGACTCTCCAGGCCACCCCCCACCCACCCTCTTAACTCACCCTCGTAGCTCTCTTTCCTTTCGATGCTCGGCCTAGCTCTCTCGCTGCCAAGAATACGCTGGAAAGTCGTTCGTCAGAGGCATTATTATACGAATGCCACGATATTGCCAGAGTATTCGTTCCATCGCCACCCAACCCCCTATACACCCTCCAGAAATTTTCCTTCGAATCTTCTTTCCCTCTTTTCATCTTTCTTTATTTCTTTCTTTCTCTCTCTCTCTCTCTCTCTTTTTCATTATATCTTCACGATCACCCCTTCGCCTTGGCTAGCCTTTTTTCAGCCGATCCTACCTCCCACCCACCCCAAATTCTCGTCACATTTCTTTCTCTGGTGTCCTCGAATTTGGCAGTAATTTCGCTCAAGCCTCACGACTCGAACATAATTCAAAGCCTCGTTGTCTCTCCCTCGCTCACTTACCATTCGTAACGTGGCGCCGATCTTCTTCTTTTTTTCTTTTTCTCTTGTTTTGCCTTTTTTTCTTTCTTTTTTTTTTTTTTTTTTTTTTTTTTTTTTTTTTTTTTTTTTCTTTTATTCTTTTCCTTTCTCAATTCGGTCCAGACGCGATTATTAATGCACTTCCGCGGCGTCGTTCCAACCGATAGCAGGGCGGACAGCCTGGGTGAAATTATCAAAACATGTATGCAAAGTTATGGGCATACATTCGCGATGAATTTACGCGGAGTACAGTCGTTAGACCGTAACGAGCGTTTTCACGGGAAGCCGCTGGTTACCTTGACCAAACGCGTTTTGCACTCGACATTTTCTTCTTTCGTATCTTGCATATTATTGCATTCGAATACGGGCTTATGGACGATCCGCAATGAATTTAATCGCGAAGGGAAATCTATTTTTACACAGGACAGCTAGAGGAGGTGGAGTTTGAGATTGGTAGAGTTTAGGAGGGGTCGGTACGACACGCCTAATTTGAGTTTATTCCACGAAGTGCCGAGCGAGACGAGACGAATGGTCTCTCGTGATGGAGAGTAACAAAACTCTTGTAAAAAGAAAGAAAGAAAAAAAAAAAAAAAGAAAAAGAAAAAGTAAAAAAGAAAAGACAAAAAAAAAAAGAAATGTTTAAAAGTGCAATTTGAACAGTCATCGTTGAATATACATACACAGTCTGATTCTGCCTTTTAATTGAGATTAATACACTCTGATATTCAATTTTATTTCATGAAGACAGAGAGAGAGAGAGAGAGAGAGAGAGAGAGAGAGAGAGAGAGAGAGAAATAAATAAATAAATAACGCTAATGATCCCTTTTATAAATGTATTTCGAAAAGCAATTAATTTTTAAACTTTAAAAAACATTGATTTACGTTTACACTCTCAATGATCACAACATATTCTTTATAGCTTGCGAAAAATTTACGAAAGATAATTAACATGTAAATTTCTTTAAGCAAAGCATAGCTGGAGCGGAGATAAGTCGATGGATTTTCACGGACCTTGTCCAAGGGCAAGATCTCGGAACGTTCCACCAGGGCTCTGCGGTTTCTCAGGCAAGAAGTTTGGATGGTTAATCCAAGTCCGGTTTGTCCCGCGGCGGATGATAGTCGAGTGAATAGCGTGGCACATGCGAGACCGAACCACGCCGATGCGGATGTGTTGGTCGAAACCGCAAGAAGGCAAGAAGGCAAGTAGCTACACGACCGCGGGAGCGATCAATCAATGTTGCCCGTCCGACGGTAAAACAATACGATGTTGCCTCCATAATTGACGGGAATCCATCATCCGTGTTTCGCGACTTCTCCCACCGACTTGTCCTTCTCGACTGTACTTCGGCCTTAGACCAAGTTCACAAGGGAATTCCTTATCATCTTGAAATGCCATTGGGTACTGGATGGATGTATACAAAAGACAGATAGAGATAGGGAAAGAGAGAGAGAGAGAGAGAGAGAGGAGGGGAAATTTCTTGAATCACAGACTTGAGTCACGTGACCACATCGATTGTTTTGGTTCTTCGTATTCCAAACACACTCCTACCAATGTGCTTACGTGAACTGATATTTCTTGAGGCAGCTCATTGGCCAAATATAAATGGATAATATACCGCACAAAATTGGCATACCGATTGTTATCTCTGTATCTAATAGTCTATATTAATATTACGATCATAGGTTAAAGTAAAGACTTCCTTGTCCTTTCGTAAATTTGATATTTAAGTATGGTTTGATATTATTGGACGATCCGATGAAAGTAAAAAGTATTCGACGCTCTGAAGAAAACGGAGACAACGACATGGAAGAGTGCGGGTAAACTGCTAATCCCCCAATCCTTGAGCTTAACTAATTCCCAAATGAATTATGAGACTACCACGTTAATTCCAAGTAAATATTCGGAATACAGATTACATTAATCGTTACGGATGCAAATAACGAGCAAGAGTGAGAGAAAGAGAGGGAGAGAAAGAGAGAGAGAAAGAAATGGAGAGAGACAAATAGAGAGAGAAAGAGAGAGAGATAGAGAGAGAGAGAGAGAGAAAAGGATATATACAATGATCTTTCTTGGAAAATTTACATAATTTTGCACTTACAAATACTAATTTTATACGAACGTTATTTCATGATTATTATAAATAAAATATATCTAATCGTTTCGATCGATATAAAAAGAGAAAAAGAAAAAGCAAGAACTTGAATTCAATCATATTTAATAAAGATCTCTTCTATTCTATCTATTGGCAGATTTAAATTTACAAAAGGTTAGAACACAATGACGATGAATCATCGAGAGTATACGCTCGAAATACTGCTTGAGGATCTAAGTAGCAAGTAGAAGTAAGTAACTTGGAAGTTAGAGGGTTAGACCACCATAGAGAGAGAGAGAGAGAGAGAGAGAGAGAGAGAGAGAGAGAGAGAGAGAGAGAGAGAGAGAGAGAGAGAAAGAGAGAGAGAGAGAGAGAGAGAGAGAGAGATAGAAGGCCGATGTACGTAGGGGAACACATAGATGGGTGAAAGTGTTGGTAATGTAGAAGGGACAGGACTGTAGGATCGTACGTGTGAATTCACACGTATACGCATATGCCCTATGTAACCCATCTCGGTTGTAGTTCACCTTGGTGGTAAACTCTAGTAGGTATCTACGGTAGAAACTCTGCTCTAATGCAGAGTAATGTTGATTTATACAAGCACGTTGCTCTCGACTCGCAACCCTACTACTATCCCTTCCACCATCGTACAAATCTGCCTTGTTTTGGCATTATCCAAGCAGCATGGATGTCAACGAGAAGGAATGTCGCTATGTCTCCTTTTATCGATCCTTCGATACTATTCATAAATTCTCTTCGTTTTTTTCAAACGAAGTATATTTTATCTTTATTAATACTCAGTATATATATACCATTATATATGTGTGTGTTTGTGTAATGATCGATTTTAATATACAAACAATAATTTCCGTAAATATTATAAATGTAAGATATATTTCATGTTGAATGTTGAATGTTGAATGGTATCAAGAAGTACATATCATATTGGTAATCATTTGACTTTGCTATAATCGTAAAAACGACAAATTTTCAGGTTAAATAATTCAATATGCAAAATATTATTCAAATGTATGACATAGGTCGGTCGTGTTTTGAAAACAGTTTGATGACAGTTAAAAAAAAAAATGTGTATGTAATAAAGAATATAAAAAGAAAAAAGGAAAAAAAAAAAAAAAAAAAAAAAAAAAAAAGAAGAAAGAAAAACAAATAAATAAATACACGATAAAGTAAAACATGACTTTTATTATAGAGATCTTTTCGGGTCATCGCATATTCAAATAATTATCATTACGACTGTACGCTCATTCCCTATTTCCCCCACCCTCTTGACATCATGCAACATTCATTCAACATTCGCTTAAATAAAACATTCTTTTTTTTTTTTCTTTTTTTTTTTCTTCCTTTTTTTTTTTTTTTTTTTTTTTTTTTTAATATCTTTAACACTTAATGAAATTATCTCGCGCGTACGGGCATAAATATTTTTTACAAGTTACTAATGAAAACAAGTAAATCCTGAAAGATAACGAATTATTTTTCTTCGAACGAATCAGATCGGTTGTATCATATAGCGTAGAGGCGAGAAGTGGCAAGGAGTATCCAAGGGTCATCGGTGCCACGCGCGTATATCAGTTAGTTGGAAGAAGGAGTAGCAACTTGAAGAAAGAAGAAAAAATAAAGAAGGGGAGAAGAGGAAGATGGAAGGAGAGAAGTAGTGAACGAAGGAGTTCATACATATTTGCGATATGTGGCGAGATAGGCGATAGGCGATTGTATGCACGAGGGCATATACACGAGAGATATAGCGCGAAGGAACGAGGAGGAAGAGGATAGATTAGATGTGCATATACAACTCGTGGGTAAATGCTTTATTGCGGATCCGTGGATCCTATATTCTCTCTCTCTCTCTCTCTCTTTCTTTCTCTCTTTCTCTCTCTCTCTCTCTCTCTCTCTCTCTCTCTATTTCTCTTGCGTACCAATTCAACGGAGAGGGACTCGAGACTCTCGCGGCGTCTATTGGTCAACGGGAAAAGAGGGAAGTATGCACACACGCGACGTGCACCACCGTCGTCCAGTCTGCACGAAAGCACGCCACGATCGTAAATAAATGCGGATGCATATACGTATTCAACGGCTATAACGTGTCCGTGCGCATAGGCGGCGACATGAAAGAAAGCAAAAGTCCCGTCACTCTAAACCTTGTATCCTCCTCGAATGACTCGATGGACGTTCTCTTTTTCATTCCTTTTTTTTTTCATCTTGTTTTTTTAGATCGTTTCTTTTCCCAACATTTACGTAATCATACGAATCATCTTATTAAATGATCTCATAAGAATTATTCTCGTAAAACTTCACATGCATATTTACATATATATTTTTTTATATTTATTTATAATTTATATATACATATTTCATGTATATTTTTTATGTATGAGACACTTAACATCTTATCAATATATATATATATATTTAATAAAAAACATTGACAAATTTATATAATCATTTTTAATTAATTATATAAAAAGTTTGCTTGTGATTATTTGTATTATATTCATACGCAAAATTTTGTGAATAATTGTATTACACAATTTCATCATTATTCGATCGAGTAGCAACGTATTCGGAAATTATTTCGAAACGGCCTTTCGAGTAAACCTTTCCCACATTTTACGAACGTCCAACATAGAAAAGTAGTAAATCGTAGATAAAGATCTAAATCAAGTCAGTGACAGTATGTCTGAAGTGGTTAAAATCGTCTCGTCTAGATCTCTGGTAGGATAATTAAAAAGCATGTCGTCCGTATATCTCCTACGTAAGTAAAATATCCAGAAGCATAGACGAAGGAGAGGCGACAGTCGAAGAAATCTTATCCGTGAGTTTATCGTAAAAAAAAAAAAAAAAAAAAAAAAAAAACAAAAAACAAAAAATACACGGATTGTCACTGACATGTATACATACATATATACATACATACATACATACATACATATATACATATATAGATAGATATATAAAACGAACAGCGTAAAACCTGTCATTGAACGTAGCAGCATTGCGCGCGAGTACAGTCTACATACTTGTGTGTACGTCACGCGTGAAACCAAGCCTCGTAAAGTACACGTCTGTATGTAACAGAGAAAGAGAGAAAGATAGAAAGAGAAAAAGAGAGAAAGAGAGTATCGTATATTCGCGAAGAGAGGTGTATCGAGTCTAGCGATACAAATGCATCAGTTTCACGGCTCGTCGGACAAGACAACGAGATTCATGCCCTTCTCATGCATGAATCAACAACCTTTTCCATATTTACATAACAACGCTCGACTCACGATGTGCACTGGCACTGTGTGGTGGGAGGTAGCTTGACAGATTGGGAGTATGGATAGGCTTTATTTCTAAGTGGTCGTCCTTCGAGCGTCGGAAGGGAGAGAAAGAGAGAGAGAAAGATAGAGAAAAAGAGGAAAAGAACGAAGAAAGAGGGAGTCGAGGGTGAAAAGAGGGAGTTCAGGAACGACTGGACAAAAAGGACGAGGAATGCTCTCTTTCTTTCTCTGTCTCTTTCTCTCTCTCTCTCTCTCTCTCTCTCTCTCTCTCTGTCTCTCTGTCTCTTTTTTCTCCCCTTTTAACTTGTGCACTATGGAGTAGTCGGCGATCTCACATGAATATGGAAAAGTCTGTTAATTCGACTACCAATGGCGACGCAAAAAATTTTTCCTCGCGTATATGAGAAACAAGTATGGGGCCCCATACTCTTCTCGTCGTCGTCTTTGTCGTCGTTCTCCTCGTCGTCGTTCGATCTTATACGAGTCTCCGTTTTGCGCGAATCGCATCGATAGACACGATAGACGGGTCGCTACGAAAAAGTCGCTAACGAGACGCGTCGTGTTCGTGTTTGAATTTAGAAAGAGAGAGAGAGAGAGAGAGAGAGAGAGTAAGAGAGAGAGAGAGAGAGAGAGAGTAAGACAGACAGACAGAAAGAGGGAGAGATAGAGTGGAGAGATCAAAGAAGGGGTAAAGAGAAAGAAAGAGATCTGATGGCTTCGTTCGATGATAAACTACGTATAGTAAGTTTCACAATGCTCAGGGATCTCGCAAGAATCGTCTTCGCAAGGAAAATAAGGACGAGACGACCACGACGAAGTTAAGCTGGTACATACTCGGACAATGCACGCGCAAGCCGTGATGTAAATTCTCGAGTGCGTAATTTCTCGATATCCGCTATAAATCGCTGAACGACGAGGGAGAGCCCCGCACGATCCGTTCTCAAGAACGAGAGTCACAGTTATCGACTCGGACATCGACTTGCTTTTGTTCCGTCCGTTGCAATTATTCCCGCTTAAGTATGCGTTATTCCGCACTCTACTACTACTACTACTAATACAGTTCGAGTGCACTTCACACACACATTTATGGACCGAGTCACGCTTTAACGTAAATAAAACTCACGTCTTATATTACCTACGCTAAATTCGCGCGAACCTCGGAGCTAAATTGCACGCTAAATTTTCAACACAATTTTCGCGAATGGACGTCCATCTAAGAGAGAGAGAGAGAGAGAGAGAGAGAGAGAGAGAGAAGGAAAGTGCAACGACCCGAGACATTCGTTATCGCAGGTTGACGCCTAGCGATATTTTATCGCCGTAAATATCCGTCTCCCTGTGCTTGCCGCCAAAAGCTCAGATACATCGCTCTCGCATGCGCTCGCCTACTCTTGCATACACTTAGAAGAGTAGAAGCTCTTAAGACTAGAGTTTAATGCACGCAGCATCTTCCGACATCCTTCGAATTACGTAGATAGGTAGATAGGTAGGTAGGTAGATAGATAGATAGATAGATAGGTACAGTCTAATACCGTTAAATTTTATATCACGTGCTAATACAAAAAAAAAAAAAAGAAAAGAAAAAAAAAGAAGAAGATAAAAAAAATATTTACTTAAATATTTCTAAGCACGTGCATGCACCAATGTACTTACTTCCTCGAATTGCTTAGATTTTTCGAATCGAACAACGTTCGGTTATGAACTTATGAGAGATAACGATCGAACGTCTCTACTTGATTTAGTATGCGTCTTTTATAATCTATGTACTCGGAGACGCATGGAATTTGAATTATTTTCTTTAGGTTCGCGCTGTTCTCAGCGAAATTCTCGAACTTGGAAGAGCCTAACAGAACGTCGTTGGATATTAGATTTATCGGCCATACTTCACGGCTACGATCGAACAGGATTCTCCTCGAACAAGGCTAATGCGTTATCGTTCACGGTGACTTGAAGGAGCGCATAGATATGGTACTCGTGCGTTTTCCCTCTACACGCTCCAACGGATTATAGTGTGTACTCGCGCGAACTTGGATACGGCGCCCGATCTAAAGAGAACACGATGTCAAACAACGAAAGCACATCGCTTGTAATACCTTTCAAGTTTATTCTTTCGTCGATATGGAACGGACAACTTAATTGTATTTTACGTAAGATCGTATTAAACGTTCATTCTTACGATCGGTAATAAAAAGGAATAAAAAAAAAAAGAAAAAAAAAAAAAAAGAAAAAAAAAAAAAGAGAAGAAGAAGAAAAACGATCGTTTGAATTAATTATGAAATTACATCTAATAATTAAATTCTAAACTAATTCGCTAATGTTTTTTTATATCTTTTGGATCTACATGATTAAATTATTCTATGCAACTTTGATAGATATTCTAACTATACATATTTATTAGTAATACCATCCTAATATATTATTCGAAATGTTCTGAAAAACATATCGCAAAAGTCGTAACGAAGAAAACGAAGACGAAGAAGAAAGAGAAGAAGAAGAAGAAGGAGGAGAAGAAGAAGAAGAAGAAGAAGAAGAAGAAGAAGAAGAAGAAGAAGAAGAAGAAGAAGAAATAGTAGGGTCCATGGAAGTAGAAAAGTTTCGATGAAGAATCGTAGCCTGCGAGAAGGCGACAGAGAGCACAAGCGGCACAAACCTTTGCCGGAGGGCATCGAAGGCAGTGGAGCAGCGAGCGCGCCAAAGGGAGGGCTCGCGTATTCTGCGGTGGGCTTCGAAGGGAAGGCGTGACACGACTGCAAAGTAAAAGGAACCAGGCATAGAGTCACCCGCGCAAGAGGGTGACATGCTGCCAAGCCGGTTACGGCCAGAGTCGGGCCGAGCGTGGAGCTACGAGAGAAAGAAAGAGAGAGAGAGAGAGAGAGAGAGAGAGAGAGAAAGAGAGAGGGAGAGAGAAAGAAAGAAAGAGAACGTGGAGCACTGAGGCAGGTGAACATAGCCTAACCGCTAACAGAAACTCACCACACCGTTCCGCGCTTGCACTCGCAACGCTCGAGTCGATCGCTGTCTCATTCTCTCTCATTCTCTCTCTTTCTCTCTATTTCTCTATCTCTCTCTTTCTCCTTTTTTCACTCTCTCTCTTTCACTCTCTTCCAGTACGGTACACTTATGCGTGTACACGTACCCGCGTACGTGTCATTCGTGAGTAATGTCCGGAGGGCACCCGTTGATATTCATCTCCCGAGGGAGGAGCATAGTCCGCCTCGCGATGCGACGCGACCGGCTAATGTCCGACGTATCTTCATCCGAGATGTCGTCTCTCTCTCTCTCTCTCTCTCTCTCTCTCCCTCTTTCTCTCTCATCTGTGTGTTTCCATCCTCTCTCTTTCAGACTTCTGCTTTCTCCCTCTCTCTCTTTTTCTCTCTCTCTCTCTCTCTTCTTTCTTCGTCCAACATAGACTCGTTCTCTGATTCTAATCTTAGTATCAAAGAGGGGAATGATGAATAAGAGTAAGGAAATTTGTTCATGCCGAAATTACTTTTCTATTGTGAAAGAGAGAAGAGTGTTATCTAAGCGTTAAAAGTTCATTTAACGTATAAAGGAAATGATTGCATCGACTGTACGAAAGCTCGAATACGTTTAAGAGAGATCGGTCTTTACGGTTCGGCAAGGATGCTGCAATAAGAGACGAGAGGGGCTTTACGATGATATTTCAAGATCGATAAATCATCTGCAGCAAGAACGAAGCTCGTAGCAAAACCGAGCAGCACCGATACGCCGTCGAACTTGGCATAAAACTCAGCCGCACCAAGCTTACCTCTTTCTTCAATCCTTCCTTTTTACCAAGAATCGTTAGGACAGAAGTTGTTAACGAAGAAATTCCGATAGGAAATCGTTCACACCGTTTTGCTCCGTTCGAACGATCATAGGACCAGTTTCATATTTTTTACGTCAGTCGAATCGCGGTAAGCGCACCATCGATTATAAAATCTGAAACGTTCGACGATAATGGCCAGATTATGTGAAAATTTATCGCTGCAATATAGATTAAAGAAAGGTGGCATGGTACATGACGTTCGATTTTCCATTGGATTTATTTTAAATACACGCTTTCGGCCACTCCGACGAATTGACGTTCTTCGATTTAATCCGGTTTTCGAGCGACAACGAGCGAACGACGGATCGTTTGCTCTGAACGATTGATTTCACATTGAATGATAAGTAAGTACGATCGAGCTAATGCAATAACGCTTAACTCTTCAATGTCTTTTCATTTCTAAGTAGCATTAGTAATAGTAAATACAAAAAAAAAAAGCAAAAAAAAGAAAAAAAAAAAAAAAAAAAAGAAATATCATCGTACCTATATAAATCAATCGGACGACAATATAAACGTAACAAAACAAATATCGATAAGAAATTAATAAGACAGTGTTAATCAACATAAAATGAAAACAACGATGAAGTCATATTCTTGGAAAGATATATAATTAAGGTCAGAAAAATAGAAAAAGGTGAAACGTTTCGCATAAATGCTCGTTTAGATCGTTAGATCCAACGAGATAACGTAGCAGCTAATATCGTCGTTAACGGAATCTCCATTGGATCGTTCCTCGTGTTTCGATAACCGCAACTACTCCAGTCACGTGATTACACGTTACGCTTCCACGCGTAGACGCAGCCACGTTCGTGAGTAATGTTGTCGCGTTCTGTTGATATTCATCCCCCAGCAGACGCAATTAGTGGGTCGAGTGACGCGTGCTCGATGCGCTACGCATCTTCATTGCTCAGAGACAATGTCGTCGACCTTCATTTACCGTATCACCTGGATCAACGGTTCAATTGCTCGACCCTTCCTGAAGGACTTAAACGATTTACGATAAGGATCGCAATCGTTCGATATCTTTATTCTCAACGATTCAAATTTTAATAGCTCTGCTTCGTAATTCCTATTTATTAGTTTATTCTAGTAAAGTAGGATTTTCCTTTTGTTTTTTTTTTTGTTTTTTTCTTATTATCCATCATTACGTACGATCGTTAACATCACATTAATGCCCTTATGTATTTATAATCGATCAACTTTTTACTTAATATTAATCAAACGTTTATCGATATTAAGACTTTATCTTATCGTTAATATTATATTTTTTTAATAATCATATTAATGCTTTAATATACATACTTATAATTGATTAACATTAATTAAATGTTTGTTATTATTACGACTCTATCTTATCGTTAATTTTATTTTACTATTTAATAATACTTGTTAATGTAAAAACGTTTTATGTCGCAAATCTATAAATTAATAGCGGAAGAAGAATATTCGACCTATTCGAATGGAATATCTCATCGTAGTGATACTTATCGAGAGAGAATTAAGCAATTAAACGCGTTACTAATCAAGATAACCCGCCTTAAGCCTATCCGGTCATTCTCATTTTACAACGAACGGAACGATTTCCTTTGTAGCGGGTATTCTATTCCACGTTCTTTGCGACCTAGAAAATCCCTTTAGCTGAAACAAGCGAACCTTTCGTCATCGATTCTGATTTATACCGACGAGATATCTCTGCGACGAGACTACGGGCTTACGTTGTCGTAGCCATGCCGACGCAAAGGAGAAACCATGAGAATGTCTCAACATCGCATAACATTCCTACAGAACTCGAGCCAACGTAACGAGTTTCTTCGACCGGCCGATCCTGTGAATTTGAGAACTTTCTTGACTTTTACGATTTATCTTATCCGAGTAAGATCATTAGTTTATGATGAGTATAATTAATTTCATAGAAGAATCCATATGGATAATTCAATCTATGCGAACGTCTCATTTAATATTGATTGAAAATAAATAATCGTTCGTGGATCTAGGCATAATGAAATTATTTTTATATAATGAAGAAGGAAAAAAAAAAAAAAAAAGAAAAGAAAATAAAAAGAAATGAAATAATTCGAATTTATTTTAGATTTCATCGATTTGAATATTAAAGTCAAATGAATTTTCGTCAGGATTTAAATGTTAAAGAAAATATATATTATCACGATAGTATATACGATTTTTCCGTGTTTTTAGGTCATCATAAGCTTTTCGAAATTAATGGGACAGGACAAATGAACTACTTATCGCGATGAAGAAAGAACGAGAATTAAATACGGTAGGATGATGATGGTTTACGAGTAAAGCGCATACGCGTGACGTGCCGCTAATCACTACGCTGGCTTTACTACATAACCGCACATGAATTACGCTTCCGCGTGGAAATTTAGTTAGAACGATTTCACGATCATCAAAGTTTCCAACTTTCCAATGTACCTAATATTCGCGTTTATCCAATGAAAATCTGGATAATGGATAAATTGATCGTCCGATTCGTTTTTTTCTTCTTTTTGTTTTTTCTTGTTTTTTTTTTTTTTTTGTTTTTTATTTTTTTTTTTTTTTTTAAAGAGACCCGTATACGTTTTATACATCTTTTATCTATTAAATCGAACTTTCGTACTCTCGTCGGCATCTTTTTAATTAAAAGGTAATTCTTCATAACTTGTCTTGTTCGTGGCAACCTATCATTTGGATATTAATAGATAAAAATATTTATAGTCCGAGCGCGATCAATCGTCATTGCGATTAGAAATACGAGTACTACCTAATTGTAAGAAGATTACGAAGCAGAATGAACGTACTAGAATACTCGCTCTATATCACGATTCACCGAGCGTAAAAATTCTCTGTAAATTTAATTGCCTCTACGAATTGAATTTCGTTCGTACGCATTTAAGAACGATACAAACATTCCATTTACCAAGTTAAATTTATAGCAATCTACTTGTTGTACTTTATCGATAAATGGTTATGTTATCTCTTTATGAAAAAGAAAAAGAAAAAAAAAGAAAAAAAAAAAACATAGAAAAAAAGAAAAAAGAAATTTATATATCCTATATGTTATTTTATCGTTGATTCGAGAATAGAAAAAACGAAACATTGTTTTTTTTTTTTTTTTTTTTTTTCTGAACGCTTGAAGAAACTTTGAAATTACGAGCTTCTCAAATAAGACACCGCCGTTCCTATCTATCCTACAATGTTAAAAAGCACGAATAACTCTGGTGATCGTCAGCCGCGGTTGGTATTTTCAGACAACGATCTCGAGGGAACAATAAAAATAGTGACGTTGACAGGGATCGACAGTGTGTTTTCTAAGGCGCATAGCAAAGCGTACGCCGCGTAAAAGCCGAAACAAATCTCCGAGCGCGAAATAATACTTCGGCTCTGATAAAAAGGGGTCGTCCAACGAAAGATCCATTTTGGTGCCATCGAGACGAGACAAGGAGGACCTCGTGACCTGTTCTCTCGATGGTGCCCGCCCGACGACGTACTAGCACGGCACCATCTTCTCGACGAACGACAAAGAGGAACGAGTATTTTCGGTCCACAATAGGCCCTCCTCCGGTTCCTTCGACTCTCCATCTAAATAAAGGCTTTTCGACGATAGTAATGGTGTCGAAATAACTCGTTCGATAGGAAGTATTCGCGTAGGACGAAGGAAATGACGAAAGAGTTTAAAAAGATGGCCGTCTTCGTAGCATATTTTACATATACAAATATTTCTCATGAATTATCTACAATCTATCGAGGATCTTATAATCTACCTATCTGAATATTAATGTACATATAATTTTATCATAAAATAACATTAATTCGTATTTATAATAATACACATTCATAAGTAAACGCACACACATACACACACACACACACACACATGCAAATACAAACACACACAAATCCATAATAATATTACAATTATATTGGAAATAATTTTACAAAAGTGTCGGGGGTCTGACATTAAATTTGATTTATCCGAATCCATTCGAGATTTCAAATTAAGTTAAAAATCACGATTATAATAACAATCTGATGAGAACATCGATTAAATGAACATCTGTATAAAACGAAAAGGAAAAGAAAAGAATCTTTTAATTTGTATTTGAAAATCGATGCCATTCGAATGTAACATTGCTCGGTGCCGTCGGATCGGAGTGCGCCGCTCCAACCAATGCTGTTTTCAAAGTCCTGATCGTAAAATCGTTAACTCTCTCACGAATTCTCTCTCTCTCTCTCTCTCTCTCTCTCTTTCTCTTTCTCTTTCTCTTTCTCTTTCAAAGAGAACTGGATTTCGGTGTAGCTACGTTGAGATCGTACACACATAGAAGGCCTATCCTTTCACGTGGATTTCTTAATCCCACGTATACATGGAAAGTGCTTAAGCGGTCTCAGTAGTACGCATATGTATACACGGTATAGTCAATGTTACGCTAGGGAAAAGCTCTCTTTGCGGTAGAAACGAAGCAAGAACGAGAGGTAAGTGAGATAGGAGATTCCAAAAACGAATCACGGAGCGAAAGAGATAGAAAAGGGATAAAGGAGAGAGAGAGAGAGAGAGAGAGAGAGAGAAAGAGAGATAGAGAGGCAAGTCGGAGATCGGTCCAGAAGCTTTTGGGTACTTACAGCGTTACAGGAGCGCTTCCATTGTGTCGTAACGACACAAATCCCACCCTACCCCCTACGCTTTCCGGCCGCCTCCTCTCCGAGCCTCTCTTCGTTTTAGAATCTCAACTGAGATACGATGACACTTTCCTACTCACTCGCGCTTCCACACAACGAGGAGAAAATAGAAAGAAAAAAAGAGAAAAAAGAGAGAAAGAAAGAGAGAGAGAGAGAGAGAAAATGAATGAAATGGAGGAGCAAAAGGATGTATGACACTTTTCACGAAAACGGACGATCGAAATACCGCTTTGTTTCTAAAGGTCATTGCAAACACGTACGCGTTCAGAAAGAAACAATGAAAGAATGAAAGAAAAATAGAGAGAAAGAAAGAAATAAAGAAAGAGAGAGAAAGACAGAGAAAGAAAGAGAGAGAGAGAGAGAGAGAGAGAGAGAGAAAGAGAGAGAAAAAGGGAAAGAGAAAGAGAAGAACGCGAGAGAAACGTCTATGGTGATCGAGAAAGCGGCCGAAGCTGCCGGGAGTCTTGTCGAGCAGCCATAATGCACTGCGCCGGCACAGAAAGGAATAGGTCAGCACGAGGCTTCAACCGGTGACCACTCCCCCTTGGTACCCCTCGCTCATCCACCTCGTGATCACGCTCACTTTACACCTACACCTAAGCCTCTCCATCCCCACTCTCTTCATCTCTCTCTTTCTCCCTCTTTCTTTCTTACTCTCTTTCTCTTTCTCTCTTTCCTTCTCTATCCTTTACTCACCCTCTCTCTCTCTCTCTCTCTCTCTCTCTCTCTCTCTATCTCTCAAACACCACCTTCCTTCCTTCTTTCCTTCACCTGCACCGGACTCTTTTCTTCTTCTTCTTCTTCTTCTTCTTCTTCTTCTTCGTCTTCTTCTTCTTCTTCTTCTTGTCCCTTCGTCGTGCCTCGAGTTCCCCGCTAAATCCTAGCGCGTTTTCGGGTACCGGATTCACCTCTTCTCCGTTGCCTCCCTCTCGATCGATCGACTCGATAAACCACGAGAAAGGGCTGTTTGCCTCGTTTATCTTTCAGTTCTCCCCTTCCTCTTCATCATCCTCCTTCTCCTGCTTTCTTCTTCTTCTTCTTCTTCTTCTTCTTCTTCATCTTTTTTTTTCCCTTTACCTTCTTCGTTTTCTCCCTCTTCTTCCTATTTCACCTTGCTAATCTCGAAGCTTCGTAGCCAAGGTGATTCGTTGTACTATGTTCATAGGCTTTCCTTTGGTTATATTCCTACAGATGATTTCACAATACAGTCGTTGTGTGAGAGAATGCGATGAAATCATCTCTGTTTACGGTAAATCGGGCTTCAAAGCGAGCAAGGTTTTGTAAAAGGAAGCTTATCCAACATTCAACATATCCACATTCCGTTATGCTTCTCGATCGATGACATATCTCCTTCATCGTCGCTCCTGATGGCACTGTCAATCGAGAGATTCTCAATTGACATTATTCGAATAAAAGTATTTATAATTCATTAAACATCTGTTACCCATCATTAGTGTGTGCGTGCGTACGTGCTTACGTATATTTATTTACTGTTTTAATCTATATAACATTTCGAATATTCAACAATTAATCCCTTTTTGTCGTCGTTACGTCGCAATGAGTCACATCACAAAACGAAATAATTCTATCGTTTAATTAAAATGGAAAAAAAGAAAGGAAGAAAAAAAGAAAGAAAAATAAAAGAAAAAGGAAAAAAAAACAGTCAAAAGAAACACGTAACTAAAGGAAAGCGTAACGATCAAGATGAACGTATATCCTTCATATTTTCGAGGAAAAACAAAATAAGGAATCAATGAAAAAGAGGAAGGATGATGGTAATGATTATAAACTTTCATAAGGTCACGTCAGTTTCACCGACGAGATTCCTTTGGCATCTTTGTCGCGACAGACTACTCGAGACAGAGAGTATATATCCGTCGAGGGAATCGTAGAAACGCCTAATTAATTTAGAAGACAATCGAGGCCCTCTTGAAAAGTCGGGCAAGCGAGCGCTCAACAGCTGTGCTTTGCCGGTGGACTCGGTGGATGTCGTTTTATGCATGAAGAAACGAAGCTAAGAGTAAGAAGAAGAAGAAGAAGAAGAAGAAGAAGAAGAAGAAGAAGAATAAGAAGAAAAAGAAAGAGAAAGAGAGAGAAAGATCGGAACCAGTTTCATCTCTTAAACGCTTAATTAAGGTAGCTCGGTGGAGAGCGAAATAGGGATACGTAAATCCGAGTGACGCGGACCAAAGGAAGAAGATTCTCCTCTCGGCAGAAGAAAGACGTCAATACGCACCGTTCGGCTTGGTCGTGTGCGCGCGCGCTCACGCGAGTACACGGGGCCGTTATTGCGCGAGAGTATCGAGTCCGTTCCACCTTCGAGTCCACCACGCATTTCGATTTATCGTTAACGGCTCTATCGCATGCCTGGTCCTCGAACCAGTTTCTCCTTTTATCATGGTCACTCCGAGTACTCGTACGTAACCGAGTAGCGGAGTAATTATTGTATAGCGTTATATGCGTATCCATTCGTCTCTTTATATATATATATATATGTATGTGTGTGTGTGTGTGTGTGTATATATGTATGTATGTATGTGTATGTGTATGTGTATGTGTATGTGTGTGTGTGTGTGTGTGTGTGTGTGTGTGTGTATGTATGTATGTATGTATGTATGTATGTACATATGTATGTATATTTGTTTGTGTGTTTGTAATGCTATGTACGGTGCATAATGTATACTATGAGAATACCATAATTAGAATCGGGTTAAGCGAATGCTAACCGCTATCCTCGGAGGTTCCCTCATTGGATAAGCCATTTCAGGGGATTCCCATAAGCAGGTACACCTGTCAAGAGGGTATAGGTATATATATATATATATATATATATATATATATATATATAATATAGTATAGAATATATAGGAAACGTTTCAGGCTCTCAACTACTCAGAATAGGCTACTCGTTGATTTCGTACGAAATTCATAGTTCGACCTCGATTGAAATTTTCCCTATGAAATGACGCAAACGAGAATCAATATGGAAGTTTATCGTCGTCGATAATAACGCGACCGATGATCGTGGGAAAATATGTGGGTGACAATATAGAGTTAAGACGATTCCTCGTTCGAATCGTCGTTAGTTTTATTTACGTTCTATAATACAATTTGTAACTTCTACTGTGGTGCATCGATCGAACGAGAACGAAACAGGATGCGCTTGCGGAGATTCATGCTAGACAACTTAATCGGAACGAAAAGGAAGCATTAGTGCATATTTGATCCGTGCGTGACTTGTTTTTTTAGCTAACAGCCTAGAAGTACGCAACGGAAGATCCTTTCAGGTTTGTTTCGAGTGCTCCATAATTCATGATTCGCTCATCGCGGCGATACATCACGGTACGCACTTTCTTGGAATTATAAACTATCGAAAGAAGGAGGAAAAAGGGAAAAAAAGAAAAAAAAAAAAAGAAAAAAGAAGAAAAAAGAAAGAAAAACGAAGAATAGAAAAAAGAAAAAAGAAACGGGTATTACAGTTAAGACAGATATCTAGCATTATTTAATAAGAATGCTTGCAATGCACGAGAAATATTTATTTTAAATTATAAGATGTCGCATCTTTGCAATACCTTTTTCATTTCGATTCACGTAGGCTACATTCCATCTAGCGTTCGATAAAAATTTCCTAGATCGTCGTACCCGGACAAGTAGAGCACGACGTTCCTTGATATCGGCTCGGTGAATGTCACGACACGAAGAAAGAAAGAGTCGAATAATTAAATCGAGGTACAGGTGCGCGTTCCAGTCTTCTCGAGTGAATCGAATTCCGCCATGTCTCATCTCTTTTTCTCTTTCTATCTCACGTATGCAAACTATGCTTTAAACATTGGCGTCGACTCTTAAACTTATATAATTTCGAACGGACGCGTAAGGGAAAATACATAATCGATTACGATTACGATTACGAGAAGGACAATCGAAAATTTTGTAATAAAAAAAACTAACGAAGAAAAAAATGTTCTAAGGGTCAGTAAGTTACGGTTTTATTTATTTATTTATTTTTTTTTTTTGACATTATTGGCAATTGAAATTTTCACGCTCGTTTGATAATCAAGATGATCTCTGTCTAGAATTTTCCTTTTTTCTATTTTATTTTTTAATGTTCTTTTTTCTCTTTTTTTTTCTTTTGTTTTGTTTTGTTTTTTTTTTTTTTTTTTTTTTTTTTTGTTAAAATGTAAATCAAGAAAATATTCGTAAAGAATTGGAATCTGGATCAATTTTGTGATATTTTTACGGAGGCATAAAAAATGATTGTGCCAGGTTGCCAATATAAGGGTTAACGGACGTCCCGCATGGCGTAGCCGGCGCACGGAGGGATTCGCTTATGCGTAAAAACTCGCGGAGTATTCAACCACGTGTGGCCGGCGTTTACGTACAACCATATACGTATAAGTAGCACCCAGGAATAGCGGTTCGCGCGAGAGCTATGATGGAATTTCTAAGAAGAAGCTACGCCGCTCTCTGGACCGTAGCCATTTTACATTTTCCATCGGTAGTCGTAAGCTTCCAATGGAACAGCGATAATTGGGAGCATCTTGTGTATTTGCGTAAGAAGATTTTTATTAAATTATGCGATACCGATCATCTCCTATGTTCGTGACAACAACATGATCAATTATACGATCGACAATCCTTTTTGCTATCTTAATTAATTATAAACTCACCGTAAAAGCACCGTTTTGCGTTACATCATTCATTCTCATACCGTCAAATTATTACGTCAGTACTTTGAAATTTTTTAATCGGCACATAGTTATCTCATAATTTTCGAAAATTCATTGACTTTGATTTACGTGTTTTTACACGTCTCTGTTTCTCTCATCTTTAATTAATCGAGCTAATGATCGGCTAGTGTTCTACCGGACGGATATGCCTTGTCCAACGATAATAATAATTATTATTCGCGTTGCGTACTGAATTTTAATCGGTGACTTTGAAATACTCGAAACTCTGGCTGGGGCCATCTTGAGAAAGCTAAAATGTTGCGTTGCGAGTCGCGAGGAGTTCGGACCACCGCTTTTTCAAACCACCTCCAACCTTTCCTAAAGCGTCGTATGACTTTTCGATTCTCATTTCGTATCCTGTTGAAAGATCCTTATCTTTTTGACTTATTCGTTATGATCTCGGGGAGAGTAGAGGTGGGGAAAGGAAGGAAAAAAAAAAAAAAAGAAAAGAGAAAAGAAAAAGGAAGATGGAAAAAAAAAAGAATTGCAATCGGAAATATCGCGGCCTCGTTCGAAGCCTTAACATAATCAGAATTATTTCGCAACATCGAGAATATCGCTCGGGACGAATTAGGTAATAACGTAAATTAATTGGTTTGTCCTTCGGAGATCGCAAAACGTTTCTACAATTTGTAGAGTAGTCGTGGGTGTAGACGACGGGGGGATAGCACGAGAAAGGCTATGGCGATCTTGATACATATGAGAACTGTCGGTAACACCTTAAGTATATTCCACGTTATACCGGATAATCTCTGTGTGCCATCGCGACAACTCAGCTTAAACTAGGCACCGTGTAGCCGATGTCCGATGCCCCCCGTACCGTTCTTTCTCTCTTTTTCTTCCTCCGTTCTTCGTCTTTCTCCTTCGTCTATCTTCCTCACTCTTTCTCTTTCCTCCTTAGAGGAGACACCGAGGTGGAGGAACGAGAGAGGATTGGGGAGTGACATCAGCAGCCACCTATGTCCACCTCGCACCATCTCTCACCAGTCCGAGCACGTACTTTCGGCCGTAGGAGCATTAAAACAAAAATATTATTCGTCTGGAGTTGAACTTATAAATCAACGAGGCCGAATGACGGAGTCCTTCTTCATCTTCGTCGTCGTTGACCATTCTCCGTTCTTCTTCGTTGAGTTTTCGACTTTTGCACGCTCGTACAAGCGGTCCCCCCCGCTCGAGACCGAATTTAACAAAAAAGCTTATCGCCATCGCCGATCAACATTTTCAACTTCTTCCTGTAAATCATACTGACAAATCGTACTGATCCTTCTTCTTGTTGTCCTTAGAAATTTTGCGGATGTATTTTCTGCGTGAATGAATTAATGTGAATTTTGAAGAAAAATCCTCAATGTTAATAACACCTTTGAATGAATTTTAAATGAATTCTTATAAGTACTTATCGTATATTGTAAGTACTTACTGTACGGAATTGAATCGTACCAAAAAGAGATAATATATAGAAAACTTTTTTTTAAAAGCAATTGTCTTATTATAACCGTTGGACTTCATCACAGAACAGTAGGGAGAACAGAAAATTCTTTCATAAAATAACAGCGCGAAGGTACGAAGCACAAAGCGTATTGCCGGAAGTAAAGTAGGGTCGGTAAAAGGCGGAGGGCAGTGTCCTTCGTAAGTTAAAAGCGAGAGCAAAACGTAGTGGACCGTTAGGCTCTAACGCGAGTTCCATGCCTGGGCGACTACAAGCGCGCGACGTTTTTTATGAGCGGTCTAATTTACGAGTGCCCGTGTATAAGGTCATTTTTCGACGTTAGCTCGAAACCCAGGTAAAGAGAGAAAAAGAGAGAGAGAGAGAGAGAGAGAGAGAGAAAGAAGAAGAAAAGGAATAAGAAAAGGAAGAATAAAAGAGGCCGAGTTACAGGTGACGCGATCGAGCTTGACCTTGCTCCAGAAACATTTTACACCCCCTCAAACCCCCAACCATCTCGTTTGTCAGAGGTACTCCCTCGACGCAGTTTTGCACGCGGCCAAGCCGTAATAAATTCTTTCTGTACCGAAAACGAATTTCATTGTACTTTCAAACCGAGACGAGACGACTTCGATCTTTTTTGCCGGAAGTAAGTATACGCAAGAAATATGTGTATGCGTGTGCGTGCGTCTGTGTGTTTTCCTTTTTCTTTCTTTTTAACGTAGATAGAAGACCTCGAAAGAAAAACATTTTAAATTGACCGTAGCTAATTTTCTTTCGGCTTTAAAACGTTAAGAGACTTAGGTAAAATTTTTTGGAAGAAAACTCTCTAAAAATCGGTAATAGGTAAATTCCCGCTAAAGTGGCTTTTATAGTGCAGCTCGTTGCGGTCTTATCGGTTCATTGAGTCGTGAATGATTACGAAATGAATGGGCGAACATTAATTTGTAAGACGCCAGCACTCGACGAGCGATATCTAACGACTTAACTCCCATGCTCCTTCCCTTCGCATGCCGCGCGGCTTGCTTCAACAAGTGATAAACGCTCTCTTCTGTGTTACTTCTGCGAGCAAGTACTCTCTCTCTCTCTCTCTCTCTCTCTCTCTCTCTCTCTCTCTCTCTCTCTCTCTCTCTCTCTCTCTCTCTCTTCCTCTTTCTAACTTGCGCTTTCTCATATTCTCTAAAGTTTCGCCGAACGCGTCCGACACTTCTGGCAAGACGTTTCAATCGAGCCTTTCCAACCTCTTTAAACTCGTAAATTACATCGTCCATCCGTTATACCGATCGCGAAACTCCATTCTAACGTTAATTCTCGCGAACGAGTAAAGGTGGGAAATGTAAATCGAACGATTTATTAATATACGATCGAATCCCTTTTGAACGTAGCCGAGAAAAAGGAAAACTAAAGGAAAAGTTAGTCGTAAAATTTCTTTCTTTCCTCAAAGAACGATACCATAGGTAAATCGTTTTGAAAGTGTTTTTTCTTGTTATCCGAACGCTTTCATAATTCTTCTTTCATGGCGGTGTCATCGATGATAAATATCCTTACAGAGGAAAATTATTTTCCAAGTTGGTTTTTACGAAAAATTATGAGGGAACGAGGATATAAGGAAGACGTCGATCGAGGCGCAAGGAAAGTGTCGGAGACGCGATCCGACGGCGGCCATAAAGCGTTCTCTTGTGTGCGTTCGCTCGAATGCTTCTTCGAATGAGATTAAATATCCGACGTACCCTTGGAAAGAGATATCGAGATAATCGAAATGATTTGATATCGTGAAGATCGTAACGCGGAAATTAAGATAATTTACGAAGGACCGATGTAATTCGCGATCTTTCACGAAAGTGAGTGATGTACGATATCCGCGTTTGAATTATTGAATTGGATGCGAATGTACGTAGATACATATACATATGTACGTACGTTTACGTACGTAAACGCTCGGCGCTCGAGCGGAAAGATCGAGCGAATTTATGCGTCCAATGCGCAGGGAGTCCTTTAAAAATACTGCCTAGGCGCTC